>NC_137664.1:8420636-8670494 GCF_963422515.1 Blennius ocellaris
CAAAGCCTTGCACTATACTGTCTTTAGAAAGTGTTTATCTTGTAAAAGGTGCATTTTGATTCTTTCATTTTGGATAGTCGACATCAGAAATATGTTGGACATGTCCTCTTGGTGACATTGTACAAGTACCAGCTTCCTCAGTGCAGTTTGTAAGTTATTCAGAATCCTAAGAAGCTTCTCCTTTGTCTTTTGGTTAAACCCTTCAGGGGAGGGGATCATCCACATCTATCTCACCCCATGCTCTGACTTTTCTATTATTAAAACAACTATACCCATGTCTTGCTTTAATACATCCATGAATCTTCTCTCCGAGGTTCAACATCCTTTGTCTATTATAGCTATGATGTCGACTCAACACATGTCCAAAAACTCTCAACTCGGCCTCTCCAACTTGATCTCAATAGGATTCAACCTTCGCTCTTCTTCTTCATCCATTCTGGCTACTACTAAAATAAATCACTGCATTTTTTTTCAATGCCACCTCCAGTTCAGCCTTGTTACACAGTGCCACGTTTTAGCAGGCCCCAATGCTGTTTTGAAAACCTTCCCTTCAGGTCTTGCTTCTCTCCCAGCCATACATGTCATCTGGACCAGCTGCATTTCCTCTCTTCATCCCCTTCAAAGCTGACCTCACTTCCTCCGAGTTCTCTCCACTCCCTGATCTTCCATCTGTGCTCCAGCTTCGCTCATTTTCCTAATGTATGAGATCTCTGATGGTCTCCTCCCTTCTACTCAACACACACTGTTCCTTCATCATAAGTCTTCACCTCAGTCTTTGCCACTGTTTCCTCTGCTGAGCCTCCTACCAAGTTCATTCACCTCCCTTATTGTCCCACTTTGTCTTAACTGTCTTCTTCCTCTGAATAGTCTGTTGAACTTCCTCATTCCAACACCAACTTTCTTTGTCTTCTTTCATCTGGCATGTTCTTGCCAGTTTCCTCTCACAATCTCAGTTGTAATGCCCTCAGTTAGCTTCAGAAGACTGAGATTCGTTCTTTCATTTCCACCATTTCATCTTTGGCTCTGCCTTCACTCGCTTCTTGTATTTGTAATCTCATTTGACAGACTATAATCCCAGACCGCCTTACTGCATTCCCCTCTGGTACCTTGTAATAATCACAGATCATTTTCAGATGGCATCTTCTGCAAATTATGTACTACAAATACAAATTGTACCCTCAACTTTCAACTTCAAGCTCTTGTTCTTTCATATCCTATACCTTAACCTACAAACTCCTGCCATCCAATGTCCACTGGCACTGACCAATCCTGTATGAATGTCATATTTAGGATTTGCATTTTCTTTTTTCTTTTTTTTTGCCACGGGTTTTTCCTGATGTAACCCTGACAACACAGAACGTGCCTCACCGGTTTGTACTAATTATGCTTCAGTGGTGCAAAACAAGAGAACTTCTATAGTATTTACATTTGTTACACAGTGTAATTTTTAGATTGCTTGTTCCAGGTAAAAAACATTAGGTAAATAACCCCAGAATAAAATCAAGGACACACGAAGTGTAATTATACTTTTTGTAGTGAAATCACTCTCAAGTTGGAGTTTTCATTTCTATTTCCATTTTGGTGGTTAGTTTATAAAATGGTTAACATAATTTCCCTTTCTTTTTTGGTACTAGTGGTTGCCATTGAGCAGCCAGGTCATGGAGTGGGTTAGGGTAATCATATCTCCATGTTTGCAATGCTACAAAAAAAGTAATTCCAAATAAATTCCAGCATTTTAAGCAGTTTATTGACCATTTAAAAGGCTTAACTGAATCATGCAGTAATTGAAAGGTTAATAATTCATGAGCATTTCTACATTTAGACACATACTATTGTAATTTGTTTGGATGTACCATCACAATCCCCAAAAAATCCCTGCAGGCAAAATGCAGCTGTTATATTTTCAATTCATGCATATTGTTTCACTCTTGTTTCATAATTTAAGCCATCTGTCAAAGCAGAAGTGTCATTTTATTTTTTTTTCAGAGACACAGACATTTTGAGTATCCAGTCATTATGGACTGGATTGAATTAAAAATTATCAGAACTGAACTGACTGCAGTCGCTCTTGAATTACCATTACCAGTTACCTGTTTGTAGTGTGTGTGCAGTGTTTGCCTGTGTTTTTCAAGGGAGAGGAGTTAGAGAGACAAGCTGCAGTGTGATAAGGCTTTAGGTTGAAAGCAGTTATCCATGAAAACCCACACTATCGCAACAGCAGTCATTTTATCTCCTTGTATCTCCTCTGTCCCCTCTGCACAGGCACATAGGTCAGACATCCTGCAGTGTTTGCTGACCCATACAGGACTCCACCGTGTCTCAATCTTGGAAAATGTTCAACAGACTACTTCCCATATTTTTGAAAGTTTAGGAATACAAAATTAGATATGCTTAAAGATATTACTTTTACTACAAATCAATCAATGCCTTTGTGCCATCTATAAGATTTTCCAGTGAAACGTTGATCTACTCAAAATATATATCAAAAAAGTGTCTCTCCTTCTAAATCTGTCCAGCGCCCCCCCATCTTCTCCTCCTCTCCCACCGCTCGGACCATCTGAATCCCTGACGACGTGTCTGTTTTTAGCTGTGCTGGGTGGAGGCCTGGCACGGTGTGAGGGGGAGGCCAGAGCAGTGGGGATGTCCTGGTGCAGTCTGTCCTACGCTGTACGCTGGACTCCTGGCCATCCCATATTAATCAGATTTGCCGCAGCAGCCATATGTCCAAGCAGCATGATAAACCCCGGCTGCTACCTGGCACTCGCAGGGCGCGCTGTCAACGCAGTGTGCCTGTGTGTGTGTGTGTGTGTGTCTACAGTGATGTGTGCATTTCACACGTTGTTCCTCCAGAGACATTCCTTCAAAGATCTGTTGAGACATTTCTTGACGTGAAAATATCTGGCTGCCTTTATGTTTCCTATAATTATCAATTCAAGATGCTGCGAGAAGAAGAAAAAAAACCCAACAAAAACAACAACAAGGCACTGAAGGTAACCCTGAATGAAAAGGAAGTCACTTTGGGGCCAATTGATAAGTTGCCACAGTGTTTGGGAAATACATGGGGCTATGTACGTCACTGCGACAGGAGAACTGGCACTAATGGAAAAGCATTAACAACGGCTGATTCCTGTTTCCATCTGTCACCTTATGCTTAACAGTATATTATATCTTTCATGTTCGTGCATGATTCATTTTGCAAAGGTGTGACGAATCCACTCCACTATTAGCACCGAAGAAATGGATTGCAGGTTGATAATGTAAAGACTGACTGAATTTAATTTCCTATCTGAAGTTTTCTATTAAATTCCACCTAAAAAAAAAAAAAGTGCATCCCACGATCCATAATTCATAAGTGAGCTACGCAAAAGGCAACATCAACACTTGTCAAACGTGATTAACTACGTCTGAATCTTACACAGATTTAATTCATCTCTGTGTCTCTGCCTGTAAATCAGAAAACCATCACCAGCGGGCCCACGTGCAAGATCTGTGACTTAGATTTCTTTCATGTGTTTGAATGTCATACTCACATTTATTTTCTTTTAAAAATCACGTTACACAACTTCCTTTTCCCTTAAATTAAAATAAAAATAAACTTAAGGGACACCGAAGAGTTCATGCCTCTTTTTGAATAATCTGAGCAGATGTTATTGTTGCCATCTACTGTCTACTAGAGACAAGAACTGCATCTGACGATCACACCATTCAGACAAAGCAATATTTCATTACGTGAATAATGACAAATGATAATCAACTTTATTCACAATATTTTGCAGGGAATGCTTATATACATACAAAATATATCTTCAGCTACAAGAAGAACATGAGGTCTTGCAACAGATGGCACTGCCTCCCACCCTGTCACAATCCCCTCCAGGGCATTGATGGAGTCTTGTTGTTAATGTTCATTGGATTACATAAAAATACAGAAGCAAACGAGAGAGCTTAAGTCCTTGAAGATGCTTAGATTAACTAACCTATTGAGAAGGCTTGAAGAAGTGAGCACAGTTTAAAATGCAAATAGCTGCAGCATCAAAGACCGACCTGGATTTGTTTGTTTTTTTGTGTGTTAATTTAATGTAAATATTTTGATACAAAGATATCAAAGGGGAAAGAATCACTTACAGAATCACTCACCATGTGATACTTTAAAAACTAAATATATATCTGATATATTATCAAATGACATGCACATATATAATGTAGCATATTTTAATGATCAATAAACATCAATAGAAGTAAAACATACTCAGATACTCATATTACTTTAATTAAGTTGTACTTTGATTAAGTTTTTCTTTTTTTGAGAATCTAATTTATGTCATACTTACATATTTAAGTAACATTAGACCATGTCAGTTACAGCCTTTTGAAAACAGTTTAATCTGGTGGGTGTTATATTAATGCAAAATATTCATCATGTAAGGGGAATACAAAGAAGAACAAACCCAAACACACCAAGTGTTTAAAAAATAATAATAATAATGTAAAGACAAACAAGGGGAAGTGATGGTGTGACCCACACACAGTGATGGTGTGTCTTATATATGTTCTGAAACAATGTATGTGTCACTTTCTTCAAAAACAGTGTTTGAGTGTGCTGAGAAGAAATAATGCTGCTTTAAATTTAAAGGCAAAATACTAATTTCTCTATTGCTGATTTACTGTTCAATTTACATGGGGTGATAAACAAACATTTTTGAAAGTACTCATGCTGCAACACACACCCAAAACGAAAAAGCACACAGATACACACACTTTGCTGGTTTTAGAATGACAAGTTACTACTGCGTCCACATTTTGTATTTTTTTTTAAAGTTCTGGGTATATGTATATATATTTTTATTTTTTTAATTTTTCAAATAACTAACACATTTAAGCCCTACAAATTTCCAGTTCTCTCTCTCTCTCTCCACCTCCAGCCATAACAATAACCAACTATTATATGCTAATTATTCTCAGCAAAAAAAAATACATTTTCTTTGATATATTATAATCGCTCAGTCATGCAAGGTACACATACTCTCCTTCTGACTGCCCTGCAGACACCCACCCTCCCCATACACCCACCCAGCGTGTGCCCCCTTCCTGCCGCTCCACCCCCACCCTGCCACCCACCCGCCCATCCTTCAGCCACCCCTGACATACATCTGAGCAGGACCCTGCACCTTTTGTCTTGGGCTCCCTCTTTGTTAGCAGCTGGTGGACAGAGCAGAGCAGTGGGATGCATGTACGCATACAGTAACAGTGTTCAGGAGCAGCACAATGCACCACAACAGGGATGTTCCCTATTTATTTATTTTAATGTAAAATATTCAAGTGAGTGATTTTTAAAAATAAAATAAAAAAAATTATTATAATTGATGCTTTTTGAGTTTATTTGAATGAAGATGGGGGGAACCCTTATTAGAAGGTGGGTTGGTAAATTTTGGAAGTGATTGGTTGATTTTAAATATATATTTGGGGAAATGGGATGATGGGTATAAAGTCAAAACATCTATCTATCTATCTATCTATTTATCTATGTTTGTATGTGGTGGTGTGTTTGGTGGAGAAGCAGCATCACCATCACCAAAGTGAACTGCAGATAACCTCATGACGTGGCAGACATACTATGCACGCCTATATAAAATTCACGGTGGCCGCATGTGTCTGCTGGTGGTCTGAGCCGCCGATAAGGGCTTTGCGGACTATCTGACTCCAGTCTTTAGATGAAGGATGAGCTTCTCAGGCATAGACGTTGTCCATCCTGCTGATGCTCCCTCGCCTCATCGTAAACTCTTGTGCACCCTCTGGTGCTTGCTAGTCTCCCAAACTTCTTTGTGTAGCCTGCTTTGCAGATTGTCTTCCTTGTCTGTGTGGTTGCTCATTATTCAGAGACAGACGGATCTCAGGTCATCTGCAGCTGCAGCAAAGGAGAAGCAGGAAAGATGGCGATCATCCATTAGACCGACCGGGCGCACGCATGAAATACGAGGACAACTTTTGGGAGGATCGCTTGAGGAGAAGATTGTACCCAGTGAGTTTTTTCTCTCTCCATCTTGCACTATATTTTCCAGTTTCGTCAAGATTTCGGCTGGGGCTCTCAAGGTCTGCGAGAACGTCGGTATGGTAGATCATGGGATATAATGGAGCGAGCGCCTCGTGAGTGACCTGGAAAGAGCTGATCTCCCCGTTTCACCCTTTTCTTTTCTTTTTTTTTAGTCCAGGTCCAGACGAGTCGGCAGTGGAAGTCGAGGGGAAGATATATATTTTCTTTTTCTTTTTTTTTTTTTTAGTCGGGTGGGCGCTCCGTGCTGTGGCAACCCCAATGCAGCCAAAGTCAAGTGGGTCTCCTCGCTTCCCAGTTAAATATCCATAAACCGAACGCGTCCTCGCTTATGTCGCCTTTCGGTTTGTTGTCAAAAGTGACACAAGGAAATGGACGCGGCGGCGTAAGAGAGAGGCTCGCCTGCGTGTTCCTGCCGGGAGTGTTTTGCTATTCTGACATGTCTGGTCAGGGGAATTACTGGCCCCGGCTGTGCGTCCCCTCTCCGGCCGCGCGTGCTGCTGCGCGCTCGCTTCATGGAAGAAGCCATTGCACGGATTGCTTCTCCTCTCTCCTCTCCTGTCTTCTCCCAACCAGCCTCCATTAGCGACACACAGGAGCTGGCATAGCCGCTGGTCCTCTCTCTCTCGCTGTCGCTCTCTCTCTCTCTCTCACACACACACACACTCTCTCACACACACACACACACTCATGAAAGCCATGTCCAGTGTGAGGAGGCTAAATGTGCCCCCCTCCTCTTCCCCTGCTCCTCTCTCTCTATCTCTATCTCTCTCTCTCTTTTTAAAGAAAAAAAAAGGACAGGATCTGGTAGTTTCTCGCTCTGTTGTCCAGTGTTGGAGATAGACATGTTGATGTTAGACAAATGAATCCACCCCCTAACCCCCCCCCCCCCCCCCCAAAAAAAAAGCGCAGGGTGGCGTTTATAATTTATTGTAACGTTTTTTTTTTTTTGCTTTTGTTCCTTATTGCTACATTGTTGCCCCCCTCCCACCACCACCCCACCCCCCTGCACTGTTGTGGATGCCTTCTGCTGTCACTGGTCTCCAGTCAGGTATGTCATTAGTTGTAGGGCTTCACCATAAAATGGAGGAAAGCAGATGAGTCTCCAAGGAGAGCCCTGGAGTCAGACAGTCAGGATCCCTCACGCCAGAACAAAGGTTGTGTTGAGAAATGATCCGGCCACCTCTTCCTCCTCCTCCTCCTTCTCCACTTCTTCTTCTCCTGCTCCTTTTTTTCTTTTCTTGCCTTTTTCTTCTCAGCTGGGAAGTTTTAGTCTTGCAGAGGAAGCAGAGGAACTCTGAAAAGTGAGGTTAGATCTTTCAGTGGGGCTTGCAAGGTTAACTTCTCTGTTTTTAGCTCCTCCAACTTGCTGCCTTAACAACATTCAAACAGTGACCCGTGTCTATGTGGGGCTTTCTAAGGGTGAGAATGGAATATGTGTTTGTGATTGCAATGGCTGACACATGGATGAGATGTGCATTTTAATGCTGAATAATGCAGTATTCTGACCATGTGGGTAGTTAATGTTCAACAGCTCTCTGGTCTCTCTTTGGTCTGAGTGTGTCATTGTGAAGTAATAATGATTGGCTGGTTTTAAAGGAAGTTCTCTAGATGATGCTCCTTTTGTTTTGTTTGTTATGGTCATATGTCATATTAAATGATTGGCATCTTTGTAACTTTATATTTGACTGCAAACTTGTCTCTCTCCGGGACGGCACACGTGCTTGTTTGTGCGAGATCATACTCTCTGTTGGTTTGAGTCCTTTAAAAGTTCTTGAAACTCCTGGATTAACTGGCTTAATGTCGCAATGCACTCAAGGTCCTCTGCACAACCTTTGGATGACTTTTTTTTTGCACAAATGACCTAAAGGTGTCTGTTGACCGGCATGTCGGGAGAGTGAAGGAGGTGTGTTCGCAAGCTGTGGTGTGTTTGGTGGCTGGTGTATGTATGTGTGTGTGTGTAAGAGAGAGAGAGAGATGGAGTGTGTGTATGTACGTGTGTGGTTGTGCTACGCTCTGCAGTTCCCCTGGCCACTGTGTGAAATCTTGCTGACAAGGAGACTGTGAGCTTGACACACTGTGCTGCGACAATGCTGGGGCTGAGAAGAGCAATCAAAATGGTGGCGATGCTCCTTCTCCCTGGTGTGGCAGGGCAAACAGGTTCTCAAGGAGGAGCCGATAGAGGACAGCCGGGGCGGGAATCTGCTGTGGTCGACACATTTCTCTCGCAGACGGTGGGCGAAACAAATATAGTCTGCTGGATGTTCCGCAAATGAGCGGCGTGATTTAAACCCCCCCCTCGGAGGTGATGGTGATGTTTTATATTGATGAAGGCTCAGAGTCTGCAGGGGTTGTCCTGTTCGAATGCTCTCGCTGCAGTTCCTGTAGTAACTTTCACAAGTCTTCAACACATTCTTGACCTGTTCATGCTACACCAACAAGTAGTTCGTTTGCGTCTGACAAGTGGCCCCAGACCTCCCGAGTCCCCAGGTTCTCATGCGTGTCAATTTAATGGTTTTATTTGGCAAACGTCTATGTTTTTGATGGTTATGATGGCCATCGGTATGAGAGTTAAACTAAAATAAAAAAAACCAAAAAAAATCACACAGCCCTCAAGAGTTGATGCAATTTTTAAACTCAAGGTTCTGCATTGTCAGTATAAAGATGATTATTCTATTAATGCTTTTCTCCATTGAATGTCCTTGGATTGTAAACTGTTGTTCAGACCTAAACTTCATATTTAATAATATTGCCTTCGACTAATAGGAAGTGCTATGATCTTGTTTTACGGCTTATTTAATTGATGAAGGATATAATCTGTATATTTGAAGCTGAGGTTTTTAGGTTTTTAATTTAAAACAAAGCAGTGTGTTAATTAATTAAACAAGCTGCAATGGCATGCAGAAAACCTTTTTTTTTTTAAATGATGGGCTCATACGGTCGCCCTTGGTGACATACATGTTTCTAAACATGTTTAAAAAAAATACAATATTTATGACATATTTTACAGTGCACTAAATTATTCAGATCGCCCTTGACACAGGCTGCAACATGTCATGTCATACTAGAGTACAACTAAGGATTTTGTCCCTCCAAGTGGAGCAGCAGGTGAACCTTGTGTGTGGGACGCGAGTTTGAATCCCAGTTATGGCAGGAATGGCATCTGACCTCAAGCACACAACTCTATGGTGCCAGTTTCAGTGACTTTTATATGTTTGATTTGAACGTCCAGAATCAGTGACTTCACTAAACATTTGTGTACTGCAGAGTATATCCAAATGAAACGGGTAGAATGTTACTCGTGCATAAAACATTTGGCACAAATTGCTGCTGCAGTTCATCTTTACGGTGACCGGTCACAACCGAAATGTGGCAGATAGAGAAATAGAAATTACGTAACTGGATTTTTGCAAGGAATTTTGGGATTACGCTAAAAAGCTTGACGGGGAATATGAGGGATCAAGCCAGAGAGACTTCTGTGATGGTTTGAATACTGGAAGGAAGTGCTGGTGAAGCTCTCTTTCTCTCGCTCTCTCTCAGTCACATTTTGGTGATGCACTCCTCCATTCTTCTCTACCTGGGGCAGTGGAGAAAGCTTGGGAGACGCACAAAAGCAAATTGAAATGCTCCAGTGAGTGCTTTCTTGACATGATGCATGGCTCATAAGATCCAGCCTGGCCCGGCTGCTACTCTTGCAAGTGCACTGAAATACACAGACCCGGATCCAAAACACCGTAGTCATTACAGAACAGCAGAAAAACAAAACAAACCTTACTACTTTTTCTCGCGCACATCTTTATTCCCTCTTAAACCTGTTCTGTTCCAAGGAATTGTTCAATGCTCTGTAACTGTAGCTTGTTTTGTTTGTTTTTTTTCCTATCTGACAAAACCCACCAAACGACATCAGGTCATGGTTTGTGTAGAACAAGGAAGTGGCTTGGTCGAGGTGTCTTTCCAGTTTCTGTTGTGAGTTGCCACGTTACACTGCTGCATAACTGGTTCCTCCTCTCTGCTTTCCATCAGAACATCAACACTTCAATGCTGCCTTTCCCCTCCTGGAAAAAAAAAAAAACCTGCTTGTAGCCGAGTGAAGCTCACGGAGGTGCATGTCTTTATCTGTCTTTGCCAGTCCTGTTGGCTTACATGAGCATATAGGGGACTAGTTTTGTCAAAGTTGGAGGCATAAAGCGGCTGTGCTGTATACAAGGTGTCCTCAGGGTTCCAGTTTAAAGTCAGGATTTATGCGCTTCTGTAATAAGACACAGTGAACCAACTCTGTCAGCCTCTCGCTGACTGTGGGGGGAAAAGAAAAAAAAAAAATCTTGAATTCTTTGGAGACGCCCGTTCCTTGGGCTGTGTGGTGCCACTGGACAAGGCCTTCATTGAGCAGGAACAGGAGTGGTCTTGTAGAAGGGATCCACACTGGCTCAGCCTCCGAAGCAACAGAGCTGTCCAAGGACGGTTAAATATTTAAGAACTTGGAAAGGAGGTCTCAGTGGTAAGTTAATATTGATGGGTCTCTCATCTTTCCCTTCTCAAACCTGTTGAGTCGCCTGAAGAGTCTGGTTTGGTGGACCTGGGAGGAGAACCTCACATCTTCCATTTCCTTTCACAACTTCTCTGTACCTTTAAACGATCCCTATCCTGTGTTTTCTCTCCAACATTTCTGCGAGCAAAGCAGGTCTAAATGTGCCTTCTTTGCCTCTTTTTTTTCTCTTCCCCCCCACCGCTTCTCGTGTCCTCCTCTGGTCACTCTGAAATACTCCATCCTGACGAGCTTGTAACCTCACCCACTCCCTGTAACTGTAGTAACTGCCATGTCAGGCTCACAAGGAAGTCAGCATTGCAGTGTTTTCTGGCAGTTGTCCACTGAGCACCACTTACAAGAAACCCTTCAGTGAATCCTGCAGTCTTTTCATGTAATGTTTTTTTCCCCCTCTTTTTTTGAGGGATTACAATTGCCTAAAGGCACTTAGTTTAAAAAAAAAAAAAAAAAAAAGAGCAGAAGTAAAATCAAGGTGTTAGACTATTGTTTGAGATGTGACGATACTGTTATTGACAGTGAGGAGGAAGGTATACGATCATCACATTGTCCATACAATAACCTTCTTTCTGTCTGATCTTTTCTGTTAACTTGTGAGACGTCTGCAGTTGGTTGAGTTTGTTTGCATTTATTGACACAAGTTCGGGCTCATTATGGAGAATGTGAGACCGAAGCAGATTGATTCATGTCAGGAAATGGTTTCCTCAGAAAGATGGACTACAAGACTGCATGGAATGTAAGGTTTCCTGGAGTTATTGTCCTTGTGGAAAAACACTTCCTGGTTTCTATCCAAGATCTGTCCTTGGACATCCTTCACTGGCCCGACTCTTCAGCGGAGTGTAGTTAGCGCACACATCTCTGCGTTTCACTTTTGACTGATCTGACTGAAGACATATTCTCGTCTCGTATGTTGGTTATGGAACATTTATCATTAAAACCAGATCGTTTTTAGTGTAGTGTACTTGTGTACACAATTTAGTCAGATTGTTTTCACGCACATTTCTTCTCTTTATGCTCCAAGGAAGAAACCTCTTGGGGAAAACCAAATATATCTACCTATTGGTCTCCATATAGAATTGTAAAAATAATCACGCCTCAGGCTATTAATTAAATAGTTCACTTAATCATTTTTGGATGGAATATTTAATCATGTTTCTGAGGGTTGCCCCAAGTTTTATCTTTGATGCTTTTCAGTGTGAAAAAAAAAAAAAACATTACACTCTCATAGAAGTACTAAAAACACGATTAGAACATGTTGGGTCACCCATATTTGATTTTGCTACCCAGACAAGGTTGCACACACCTACATTTTTATTTTTTTTTTGTCTGAGGTGGCTGAGAGCTCTATTTTTATAATGGTCTGCAAGTGGAAGTGGTCTCCAGCTTGTGAAGGACAACAGAGCCACGCTCCTGAGGTGGCCATCTTTGCAGTGAGCGAAACCACACATCTCTCATCTCACTTCTGCTATTTCTGCTGACTCCCATGACAATCTGTAGAGGAACCGACAGGAGGGGAAGCTGCTCGCTCAGGTCTGTGCTCTTAAAGCTAAACGCTTCCATCTGTGTAACCAGATAGCAGAGCGAGCAGAGGCAGCTCCACTCAGCTGAGCAGGACAAGTCAAAGACCTTGAGGAGCACAAAATGGTGGATGGCCATGCCACTGATACTCCAGCGTGATTGGCTGTGTCTCCTTGGCCACTGTGGGGCTGGCTGTGTGAAATGGAGTCCTCTGTGTGGAGCGTTGGCCCAGCCTCAGCTCTGATGCAGAAGATAATTCTGTCAGCCCCGAGAGGGAGAGAAAGAGACGAGAGAGCAGCCCAGTGAGGTGACTATACTGAGAGAAGGCTGAGCAGAAGACTTTCGGAGGGCTCAGACCTTGCTCGTCTGCCTGCTTCCATCTTGTATCCTCACTCGGCTACCTGATTTCTCTCATGAGCAGCCTTGTTTTCACTTGCTGGTTTTTGCATTTGAAAGACAGAAAAATGATCAGCTTAGTATGAAAAGGTTCATTTTTGGTTTTGTTAACAGAGATGAAGAGAGTGACTATGTATGGGTATTCATTATCTAACCTTCACACCCAGCAGGCTCGAGCTGAGGGATTTCGCGGCCCCCTGTTTTGTGGCTTTGTGGAAATTTCAGCCTTGAAGGTCACATAAATATCTTTGAGGCTCATGATTAGAACATAAATGCAGGAGATGTAAAACACTGTTCGAGCTACCTCTTCAATGCACTAGTATTTATCTTTTATGTTTTGGAGTTTTCACCATGACAACCTGAAGATAGTAGCACCAAGAAGATGGCTATTCAGGCTTGTCTACCCCCTTAATCTGTTTGGTCATTATCATCTGTGCAAAAGAGGGCAAATGTTACTTCGGAGTGCTCTCTGTTGCAGCCGTTCCCCTTTTCAGAAGGAACAATCTGAGCCCTTTCCTAAGCATAAAGGCTACCCTTGGAGCAAGGTTACTTGTATGACGATGCGTCTTTCTTTCTTCTCTTTTTTTCCCCCCTGTGCAGCTTCAGAGAAAAAAAACAACATAACATTGGAATTAGTGAGTTGGATGTCTTTGATTGAGAAAAGGAAGTGTCTTGGTTTGCAGTGCAAGAGTATAAAGAGGACAGGGAGTGCAGTGATATTAAGTATTAAAGGCTGTCTGACTGGGTGGGTGATGTCAGGTAACCATCTGTCAGAGAGAGACAGGCTGACACAGGCGCTGGCTGACCTTGCAGTATAGATGACCCAGACATAAAATAGAAAATTATCATCTCTTCTTAGCACAGGATTCCAACTAGGAGCCATGCGAAAGGCATTTCTGCCTCCATGGTATGGCTCGCCGGTGTTTTTTTTGAAGTGAGGCCTTGTTTGAAGGCCTCAGTCAGCAGAATACTTTGAGGTCCAAAGATCAAAATCTTGCCTGCCATCTATTCTCTGCTTGTTTCCTTTGTGAACAAGGTAGCATATGTGCTTCCAGTGAGATTAATGAACACTGAAGTTGAACCAGTTGATTACTTGAGTAAATCAGTTATGCAAATCCATTTTATGTAAATCCGGTGATGTTCTGCTGTTCATTGTGTTCCATTAAACCAGCATTCAGTCAGACTAATGGTGTGGTTGTAGACCCACATGATCTTCTACTTCGCTCAGAATCCTTAAGGGTCACCAGAGCCTGTTGCAATGACTTGTTTCTTTTTCACACCCTCTGAATGTGACACCAGTGAAGGTCAGGCTGCAGACAGATCAGCAAAGCTCGCTGGCTTGAAACGTCTGAAAGGCTCTGCACCTGAATTTACCGGTCCTCTGAGACAATGTGGGATTACTGCGCTGGGTTCCTGAATGTTCACAAGAAAACAAACTTTTTAAAATGCATTCAGTCACTCAGTCCATGTAGAAAGTTAAGCACTGTCAATAATTTGTGCAGGACTTTCTGTTTTGTAAATCGAGTCACGGCGTCTGCCTTGTAGTTGGATAATTCTGTCTTCACGTAATTATATATGTAATTATATGTCATGAACTAATCTCATAAAAAAATCTAGAAGTGGTCTATTTTTGTTGAATCTGCTTCTATGTAAATCAAACTAAATGAGTATATATTTCTTTTAAATGTCAGAGAGCACAGTACACACAGGAGCCTGTATAACATTTTTAAGATATGGAGTTTAAGTTTGAAAACGGGTATTAAATCAGATTTAAAGACCCTTATTTTTTTTTTCTTTCCTGAAGCACAGTGAAGACAAGACGTCTAAGGGGGAATTATGGCACCATTAGGACCATATCTAGATCAGGTCATCTTCCTATGATGAATGGTCAAATAAAGAGGAAGCTCTCAAGGAAAAACTACCGAGAGGCCAACAGCAAGCTAAAAATAAAAGCACTGTATAGCAGACCCTGTCCACTACATGCACTTAGCCAGAGTTTTACATGTTGTACAGAGTTTGCAGCTCTCCTCAGGACATACAAAATGATACAGATGATTCGTCTTGCAATTTCATAGAATAGCGGATGTAGCTCTAAGCTTGGATATTTTGACGATACTTCTCATATAAATCGAAAAGGCACATAAAATCTACTCTTAATTGCACAACCATCAAGGAGGAGAGAATATTACAATGATGTTAAAAGTTATTGTGGCTGGAGAGATGAGCTCTAAATCAAAAATGTTTTGCTTTTGGAAGCCGTTTCAACAATACGATTATTATTATATATTATTATTTTTCACATATATCACATATTATTATTCACACAAAAAACAGTAAATGATATGGAAAACAAGCATACATTGTGATTACCCTCACTTTCAACATGCAATGATACTAATATAAGCTGCTTTTCAAATCAGAAAAAGTAAAGCATCGCACCAAAACAAATGGATGTTCTGACTCTTCTGACAATGTCAATTCTCATCAATTCATCTTCTTTTTGTAGAGGGAAGACTACTTTGTTGTTTTAATGATGTGAACTACCTTGTGTCGTTAGTAAGCATTTTGCTTGATAGAAGACATTTCCAATGGATTTATAGTGAAGATGAAGGATATCCCTTGTCAAGCCAGGTTAGCTGGCCAGCTAATGGTTGACCTACTTTTTTGAACGCCATATGCCTCCTGAAACAGATTTGTTGTCCGATTAATGCCAGTGTTTGGACTAAGGCGGCTCATTATAACTTGTGAAAATGTTTGTTTATATAGCCATCACAAATATTTGGGACTTGCAGATGAACTGCTGTTGATTGATTATGAGCACGACGCATCTCTAGTATTGCTGTAGCTTGGACCTACATGGTTAGTGTCTCACCTTGTGGTTGAATGGCTGAAATCCAGAATATTGAAGATTAGCCAAGTTTTGGAAAATTGTGAAGTCAAACACTGTGGCATCATTCAACAAGGGAGACATGGGAAGGTGTTGCTGCTGTGTTTCCACCTTTGTTCTCCTCTCTTCTGCTGCATTTCATGTCATTTCAGTATCTTTCATTCAATTCCAGCAGATGTCTGATGAATGTTATGACAAAGCGTTCATACTGAACATTATTGATTCCTCACATCTCCTGTGAAAAGGCCTGCTTCATTGATCGGGCAGGTGGGATCGATGTTTCATCTCTGTATTCAGACTTCCTCAAATGAGCAGCACCATGTGATCACATCGTTTTAAGGAAGCTGGGCGCTCTGATCACAGGCAGAGAGGAATGAGGTCAGCGTCCAGCAAATTGTTTTCACACAAGAGCTTCTGGGATGAGATTGATATGCATATTAAGGATATAGTAAAGATAAATATCTTGTCAGGTTCTAATTCAGATAGAGTGTTACAAATGAATTCCTGTGTGTGAACGACTCGCATCGCAGTGGGTTAGTAGTACACTGGTTTGTCCCTGTGAAATATTAGAGGCCAGAAGGTTAACGCCGACTGAGCCTTGCCAGATTTGGTGCGTGTTTTATTTTGACATTACTCTTCGGGTACTTTGTGCCAACGTTTTGTGCACATTAATTTTTGAAGTCTTATGCATCATGTAGTACCAAATTTTCTTTGCAAAGCAACCATAGAGCCAGTCTCGCAGAATAATCTTGAGCAGTTAAAAAAAACAAAACAGGCAGGACTCCTCCAACAGATGGTATTGCGCATCCTAACCCCCCCCCCACTTCCCTCCAGAGTCCAAACATCAGCAACATTGATTAAATCACTCTGGAATAGCTTGAAGAGAGAGAGAGAGAGAAAGAGAAGGGGGGGGCGCTTCCACAGAACAGTTTGCAGATCTCTTACCAATCCGAAAAATTAAAGCAGATATCAAACTGGTCACACCCGCTATTCCTAGACTTAGGGTTTAGTTGTTGTTGTTGTTGTTGTTGTTTGTTTGTTTTTTGTAGATTTGTTTGGTTATTCAGCTCTTATGGAGTCTTCCAATTTATAAAATCATTCATCAATATTTCTTGAACCATCTAAACCTTTTACATAGTACTTCATGAGCTGGGTTTTAACACCAGGAAGTACTAAAGTTCTAATGGCCTTTACAGGAACCTTGTACATTCCGACCCTGGAACCTGGCTCTAAATTTAGTTGTGGGGTCATTTTTTTTTACCCTGAAGGAAAGCCCTGGCCATGGAGTGATACTTTCGAAAGGTTCGTGAACTTTTTTCGGTGGTGGTGGTGGTGGTGGTGGTGGTGGTGGGGGGAGCGGAGTGTAATGAGAGGATATGATCGAACAAAGCGAGATTTAATGGATGACACAGGAATGACTCAAAGACAACCGACTTCTTCTCAACGCAACATTGCCCTTTTCCTGTTGTGCATCCTGGTGTTGTGTCCTCCCAAGTTAAACCACTTGCGTATCTGTTTTGGTTGCACGGTGGTCAGGTTCTGATGCTCACTCAGCAGTGGAGATCGGCCAAGCAGGGCCTCGCACACAACAGTTGTGTTGCACTATGTGTTCTCGCGAGGTCCAATTCACTGCAGACCTGGAAGGCTCAGAGCTGCAGTTTTGGAGTTGTTTTGCTTGATCATTTGCCCAGTTTCTATCCTCAAACAATAGGTTTGAGTTTTGACACAATGCCTGATATACCCAATTCTTCTCAAAGTGTAACTATAACTAAATGATCAAAGTTCTTCACCCCAGTGGTTGTACAGTTGTGGTGAATCTCTTTGCGATCACTCTACAGTGTTGTGGTTGTAATTGTCAGTCGGTCATTCTTCTGTGAGGGGAAGAGACACCATATTGGAAAATGAAGGTCAGTCAGGTCAAACCAGCTTTTCTGCTGTTGTCTGCTCCGGTGCTGACAGATGAAACCCGAACAGAGAGCCGGTGAGTATAAGCTGCGCACAGGCTCAAGAATCACGACAACACTGTTATTTTAGCTGGCCTGCATTTTTACTGCACCAGTCCTGATCTGAACAGAACTGTGCATGTTTTAAGAAAGTCTTGACAAATCCTTTTAAAGGAATAATGCTCTGTGACACCTTCAGACCCCGGGGCTCTGTTGAGACCTTCAGGTGAGGCTAAGCCATAAAAAATTCCGAGACAAGTTGACACCGAAGCTCCGGTCTGTGGGTATTTGAGGTTGCGACGGTGCTCAGTGACTGTGTGTGTAATCTTTCTCTACTGATCGATATATGTGTGCAAGGCAGTGAATTTAGCCACATGTGGATGTATGTTTGCCAGCAGTACAAATGATAATTGCATCTCTGGTGTCGCCTTTAGCCAGGTTAACTGTTCAGCATAAGACATGGCATTTTTTTTGATCATGGCTTAGCAGCCTCATGATGATATGAAGTGATTATATTACAATATAATGTCATATTATTTTACTTTGTCATTTTTAAAACTTGCTTTATGTTTACACAATGCTCTTATATCACCACCTCTTAAGCTGGTTTCACAAGCTACTTGAAAACGGTTACTTCTTTGTATATCCAGCGGTTACAGAACAATGTTATCATTGATTTTGAAATCATATTTCTGGCCAGCTGGCAAATTTAAGCCCATTAGCCACTCTGGTTTTCATCTCTATGAATTGATAATGGAAAATTAATTTTTCTTCTAAAAGTGCAAAATAATACTCCTCAATGTTCACTGGCTGGTTATTAACACAATGTGATTTCTACTGAATTCTGAGGATTAGGTGCACTGTGAGATTTTATTACAGGTGATATCCTGAAAAGTGTTTTGCATCAGTAAAACAATTATATAATAACACCGTAACAGAAAATAATCGATGATGAGTTGATTTGCGACACTAATAGGACTTCCTCACAAATAATAAGTGAAAATTTGCCGGCAATGGATATTGGAAACTCCCCACACAAAAAAAAACAGTTATGAATTGTATTTATTTATTTATTTATTTCCCTAGCTTCCCGTCCAGATTGATAAGACAGTACATTTATGCTTTGAAAATTATTTACTTAAATTCGAATTTCTGAAGAAGAAACATGTTCAGTTGTGAATTATTGGCGCAGACATTCATGTGGATGTTATTTTCATAGAAACTAGCTGTCTAAAACCACATTACATGGCTACTTGTGGGCACATTCAGCAGGATAATTTTTCAGAAATTGATTCACTGAACTGAGATCTACAGAATTTTTAAGGCTGAACATGTCCGAGCCACGAAGGCCACAACTCACTTCTTCGGAGAATTAAAAGATTGGTTGCTCTTGACATGGCGTCTGATACTACGCGACACCTTCAAAGATCTGTACTCTTCAGACTTGAAAAGATTATCGCAAAAGAAGAGCATACTGGCATGATTCATCAATGGAGTAAAGAAAAAGAAACATGGATGATTGACCATCGGTATTAGAAAATGTTTATCCATAGCTGTTTTGATCATTTTTCAGACAAATCGAATATTTTCCCGTTTCAGCCTTTCAGAGGTTAAAAGAATCACTTTTAATGATGATATTGAGGTAAAGCACCATTATGATTCTGAAAAACCATTATGTGCAAAGTCGCCAAATTGAGATCAATATTTAGAGTTCTTGCAGTTACAGCCCAATATTGGATGCGACTTCGGCTGATGTGGTGCTTGTTTTTATGTAGCTGCCGCAAATGTTTACAAAAAAAAAACATTATGTGGAAAACTGTCATTTATTGATGTGGCTGTGTATAATCGTTTTTAATAGCAGAAAGCTGTTGTGGATAGAGAGATGACAGTAATCAACGATCAGACCTTTTGTGGGTTAAGGTTTAGCGAGTTTGCTGCGACACAAACAGAAATAGCGTGTTAAGATTTCCCACAGATGTGGAAGGAGTGACTCAGTTGTCCTGACCCTCCAGTCAATGTCTGTGGTGGCTCTATTTGCAACTCAGGGCAGCAGCGATGTCAGTGGCAGTCACCTCGTCTGAACTGCTTTTGGTGTTTCAACTGACAAAGTCTTATTTCAAAATGCTCAATGTTATTCAAGTCTTGGTGAGCATTGCCACACATATTGTCCATTTAAGAGATGTATCTTTATAATATATTGTTGTTGTTTTTTTTGTTTTGTTTTGCAGGAATATGAAAAACTTATCTTGTTAAGCTTTTGTAGCATGGGCATTATTCAGTGTGTTTCAATGGTAAATGTGTCTTGAAACGGCTCAAATAGACAAAACACTTTCTGAAACATGTTACTAAAAAAAAGTTGGAGGCACCAGCGTCTAAAAGTTAGTTTGCAGATTGTAACAAAATGACAAGCGCTCACCTCTGTGATTACTTCCAAAGAGAACCTACAGCAAAACTGCCATTGCTTTGTTCATATCTTGTGACCTGCATCCTTGTGTGACATAATATGAGATTGTGCTGACCATGTCAGATTAAATGCAACACATGATTTTTAAATATTAGAGTCAATTTGTTCTTAGTCATCGCCATGCGTCCCACTCTCCCGTCATTTAAATACTGTTGCTGAGCCAATTCATTCTGAACACCATTTGGTCCCTTTGGGTGTCGCCAAGAGAGCTCCGACCACACAAATGGCACGGACTCTCCGGGACCTGAAGGTGGCCTGTGGTATCTGGCACCGGGACGTTACCAGCAGATCCTTTAAGTCCTGTAAGTTGTCATTTAGAGCGGCAGTGGATCAGTCTAGCGAATCCCTGTTCCTGGTTTCTGGTTTGTCCCTTATTTATTGGTTTTATCAAGAGCCACTTTGCAAAACCCATTTTCCAGCACATCATGGGCAGGCATTTGTGCTTTAATTGAACTATTATCAGCTATTTGGTATTTAAAGCAGTGGGTGATAATGTTCTGTAATGGTGTTTCAGTGGAATTTTGACATTTGAAGTACGGTAGAAGTAATGTATGGTATATTTTCATCATTGTTCCAAACTTAATTTGATCAGCAATCATGTTTGAATAGAAACTGGAAGACTAAATCATCTTATGTCAAATAAACCTTTTCAAGACAATTATTGACAGGCTCCAAATCTCTATTGCCAACACTCAAACCTAATGATGTAGTCACCAGGTGTAGTACGAGAAGAAAGAAAGGTACGACTTTGAAACCAAAGCCTTACATCAGTTTTTTTCTGTTTTCAAAGTCTTTCAGTTGTAACGGGTGAAAAGAATGATTAAAGGTATGGTGCCAAAATAAATACTTCTTGCTGCTGCTTGGCTTGGCCCATACTTGCATCAGCAGATGCTGGATTTCACAGCAAAGACTTCAGCTTTCACATGGAAAGGGTGAGGAGAGCTTGTCAATCTGTGATAAAGACAAGTATCCCTGAATGTTCTTATCGAGGTCTTTTATTTAAGTGTAGGGACAGATAATCTGCGCTTTCTTTCTACCAGATATTTAGAAGTCTGCAAAGCTATAAAACTGTACTTTAGGAAAACTGAAAACATTTATGACCGAAAAGACGTCATAACTTAATAATGATGAAAAACTTATATTAGAAACACAAGTTATCGTTGTTAATTGTTTTAATTTTATTTACTTTTTAGGGAGAGAAAAGCATGTTTTGCACTTCCATATAAACATGTTGTGCAGTTCAGTCTTTTCGACGCAAGAAACAAACAATGTTTCAAAAAGAGTGGGAGTAAAGGCTTACACACTGCAAGGAAAGACGCTCCCCTGGTTAATGATTCAATGAACCAAAAAGACCCCCTTCCTTTTCTATCAGTACTCCCATTCCCAAAAACATGCTTTTGGGGTTAATTAGTGACTATTGATAGATCACTGAAACTGTTTTGGGTGTAACCTTTTTTTTTTTTTTTACTCATAGGCAAGTTTTGGCTCCATGTCCCCGGATGGTTAGATAAAAAAAATTGTCCGTCTTTTCAGTGTTCTGCTTTTCTAATTTGTGAGTTTAGAAATCTGCATACCTTTCCTTCACTGATTGTGCTGTAATTAACTTATCAGGGCTTTTAAGAGCAAGGTCAAAAATTGCCATTACAAATTGTTAACTGGTGACATTTTGAAGGAAAAGCCAACTTAAACTTTGACACGTCTTTGAGCGTGGAAATGAAGAATCCACCCCCAAAGCAGGCGGCGATCACAGCAGCATATCAGAACGCGCCCAACTATCACTTTCCACCATCTGAGATGTCCTCATGAACTGACAGTTTAGGGGGAACTGTGGATGCAAGACAACATCTGAAAGACCAAGAAAACTGGAAAGCTGAATCTGTAAAGGACCAGCATGCGGGACGGTTTAGCTGACACAGGAGTGGAGCGGCACTATTCCACTTGTACAGCATTGCTTGCAAAAACAAGGCTTTACATGGAAGACTCATCAGGAAACCTCACATGCAAACTCATCAGAAAAAGTCAACGTTTGAAACGTACAAAGCAACATCTGCATAAGGCAGTCACTTTTGGGGGAAAATTGTGGACGGGCAACGTTCAAAATTAAAATAATCAAATATGTGTTTCAAGAAGAAAAGAGCAGCAGTTTATAAAAAGCTGTTGTTTAAGCATTAAACTGTTCATTAGTGTTGCGTATAAGCCACGCAGACAGCCAACACAGTTCTGAGGAATTCACAAATATCTGCAGTTTTGAGTTGCAAATGTAAGCTGCCAGTAGTCAGAAAAGTCAGTATTCAAAGTATACATGCCACGATTCACAGTGACCTACTTAAAGCATTTCAGACTGAAGCATTTGAAGTGGTCCTCACTATCTCCACTCTTGAAAATCATTGAAAACTGGTGAAAAGATCTTGAAAATGCTGTGTAATGAATTCCTAAAGGTCAATGCGTAACCAGATGTGTCTTACCGCCTTTACTACCAGTTGTTAAAACGAATCCAAAATCGAGTTCAGACAAATTAGTTGGGCTTTTAATTTCATTTTTAAAAGATTTTTTGACACGTGATTAATGTGCATCGAAAAATCCCATTTTCCATCATGCTGTTTTGCAGCCGACGAGTTATCAAACGTTTCTTTAGCGTGTATGCATGCCTTCATTTTGTCCGTTGAGTTATGGATATAGTTGTCTTGTTTCTGATGACAAAAAGATCTGTGCAAACATGCACGGAGCTGTTGTGCTTATTAACATAATTATAACATGAGCTGATTGACCCTTTTGAGCAAACAAGATGGACGAGATGGACAAGTTTTTTGTTTTGTTTTTTATTTTGCATACAAAACAATCGAGCACTAATAACAAATATATGACCCTGCTTTGGAGCTTTGCAAAAAAAAAATCTTGTCTTGTCTTATTGATTTATATCTCATATGAGAAGCAAAAGATTCATCGTAGAGTTTGTTTCATTGACATTGTGTTTTTTCACCGACTCATTTTCACCCAATGTATCATCATTAAATACAGTTGAATATTTGTTGTTGTTGCAGCATCTTGTCACAGGTTGACATTTTATATCTATGTGGATATATGTGCTTTGCAGGCTGTTGCACAGACACACTAGAAAAATGGGTGATAGGAATTGTAACAAAAAAAACGAAAATGAAAATGTCCACTTTTCTGACACAATCTTGATATTGGTTATTAACACAGTCAGCCAGTGTATGTCAGCACGTGGCAGCGGCTGGCTACCAACCTGTTTATTCGGTAGTGGCATGCAGCAGACGTTTTGTCTCATGAGGCTGCAACAAATTTATAACAAAATAAAAACATACCCGGAGAATCTTAAATATATGTAAAGAAATCTCACTTGCACCTGTCCCTGGTACTACAGTCTACTGTAGATTAGGTTTTCAAGTCTCACAGCATGGTTTGTCAGAAGTTGAGGTCCAGTCTGGCTGTTTTGACTTTAATTCGAAGGCTTACAATCTGTCTGAGGACAAATACCTTGATGGGTTGGTTTATTTTGTGTGTCATGTAATTAATGATAATTGTTCTATCCTCAGCTCAAATGTATTGATTTGAATGGCTTTTAATGCCTTTTTATCTGTTTCAAGTCTTGCTGGTTTAAAATGCATCTATTTACATGACTGTTTTTGGTCAACATGGGCAGACATTGGGTGATTTTAGGCAAAAGATGAGCAGTGTTCTCATGACCTGGTCCATGAATAGTGGTCTTTTAATGAGATTTGTTTGCAGATGGTTGTGATTGCTGTGCAGAACAGGAATTGCCTGAGATCCTCTGTCAGTGATAGAAATTTCACATCAGCCATTGATGAAGCTGTACAGTATACATAGCTGTCCACTACAAAAGAAATGCAGCAGAAAATGATCAACACCTGTTGATCAATGATGCCAAAGCGATCATTGGTTTTTTTTCTTAAGTTGCTGGTCCAGGTCTACATTGTTCATGTGCTTCTATATTGAGCTTTTGCCCTGTACAGCCATGCTACTGATTCAGTTGACATTGTGCAAACTGTCATAGCCACGCTTACGGAGTCCATGTCGCACAGTGTCGTATGTAGTAAAATGATCCTTAACTCATTTTGAGGGAGAGGTGAAATCTTATTAGATGTCATTTTGTCTTGTTTCCCCACATCCAATCACAGTAGCTATTAAACTGTATATCGCTTCTGGCGCATTGTTCGGCGAACTAAATGTATGCTAAGTGAAGGTAGGCTGAAATATTTACAACACGCCTGCAGTCCGTGCCCCAGTTAGCTCCATGTGCTTGAGACAATGGATGTTAAACCTGTCATGGTGGTGCCACAGCTTAGCAACAAGTTCCTTCAGGCTGCTTCAAGTCTTTTGTAGTGGTCGGCTGCAGTCCTTGTTGTTATTATTATTCATGTATAATGATAATAATAATGGCACTATGCATGGCGCCATTCCGTGTGTGGAAAAAGCCCGCTGTCGGATCCGGTGTGTTGAGTTCTCCAGGACTGTTGACATCAGGATGGGAGTAGCCATCTTGATCTCCTGCTCTCTTGTTTGTGCAAGAGGCCAAATTCTCACAGGTCCTGTGACGCAATGTTTTCTGCTCCTCTGCAGACACAGTGAGATCTTCCTGTGCCCTCTGTTCCTGTCCTTCTGGTTACACCTGGTGAGCATGGAGCTAAACTGTTCAGTAGCATTGTGTGGTTATCTATGCACTCATCTGTCCTCCTCTCTCTGTCTCTCTTTTATTGTAACTTTCTTGAAACTAAGAATCTATTGATTGTTCTCTGATGTTGTCATCTTATCTCTGCAAAAAAAAAAAAAATCAATTTCCATGATTCTGGCTACCTACAGCTCTTATTGCCAAAGGATTTTTTTTTTTCCTTTAGAAAGCTGCCTGTCATTGCTAATCAATAGGTCATGAATTATTGAGGCTGTGCAGGTTGACAAGACGTACATCCGGCCCCGTTTGCCAGATGAATTATCCACCATGCGTGGCCTGTGATAATGCAACATATTCATAGACCTGTGTCCTCCAGACGGCATGAGATGGTAGCACTAACCAACAGTTAAGGACAAAACCCCTGTACTCCTAATCAGCTTAATGCTGGCTTATTCAAAGGCCCTCTTTCAGATAGAGCAGCTGCTGCCAGCCAGTTTGAGTAGAGGGTGTGACTGCTGGCAGTGCTCGTCGATGCAGAGAGACCGGTTGGTGATTAACAAACGTCTGTAGACTTTGGAATCTGGGGAGCCCAGTCGGATGGCTTTGTCTTGTGTTGCTCACCAATGAAGGTCTTCCAGGTGGCTTCGTCATGCTCCTTTCTCTCTCCTCCCACTGTTCCCTTTCCTTCAAACCTGCTCTCTGCATTCTCTCTCTCTCTCTCTCGCTCTCTCTCTCTCTCTCGTCTTGTCCTCTCCTCAGGGCTCAGGGTTGCACAGCTCTGAGATAAAGAAGTTCAAACATACCTCACATTTTTAGACCCCCTTGTGGAACGTAGTTGGCAACTTCCACAGAATGCGTTTTGCTATTTTTCCCTGCCACTTGCTCTGACCTATCCCTCCGTTCTTTGGAGAGAGGGTCCCAGCGTTTCTCTGAAAATCTCTTGATGCGCGTAAGATAATGTCCCTGAGAAATGAAAGGACCGAGCGAAGTCAGGCTGGCAAGAGTGCGAGGTGTTTTTCTGCTGAGCTGTGTGGGCAGAGGGCTTGGGTACACTACTGTACATCTGGCAGATAGATTTCTGTCAGCGGCTCTCCAGCGACAGGCCGCCTGCCTTTGAGGAAGAGGATCAGATCTGTGGGTCCATGTTGTGTGCTGGCTGAACACCTAAGCGCACATAGTCGGCTCCTAAAATGGCTGCCCTTGAAGCTCAGCTCAGAGGAGGATCTGAGCAGCTCAGTCGCTGTCTGTTAGAGCCCCAGCTGACTAGATGAAAGCAGTTACACAATCTCACCCATTAACTTGGTGTGGCACAGGCACTGACTAGCTGAAAAGACACAGACATCTCTGAGCCAGATGGTGGTTGTGTAGGAGGTTTTTTTTTTTTTTTTTCCCTTCTTCCCTCTCCCTGTCCGTCTTTTTCACTGGGCATTCCTCTCCCCTCTTAGGATTCTCTTGATATCCATGTCAAGGAACCTGGCATTAGGAGGCAACTCTGTTCAGAACAGCATTGAATTGCCAAGGGAGCAGGGTGGGGCCACGTGGTGAGGCTGTAACCTGACCCTGAACAACAATGGATCACCCGGTTGCCGAGGGACACACTGGCTGTTTGGCTGCCTCACAACATGGAGCTCTTCACTGGCCGGCCAGTTGGGTGTGGGAAGCAGGGTGGGATTCCCAACTGTCTCTGGCTGGATCTCAGTGGAAGTTTCAGGAAAAAGTGAGCACAGCAGATTTAAATTGATCGTGATATTAAAGCCACAGCTCACTGGTATCTGTTCAAATTAAAGCTGACACTGTAAATGGCACAGCAACTCATTTTTGTTTGTCTTTTTCCCCCCCTGTGTGCATCATTTATTTAATTACCTTTGTTAGTGAAGTTAGATTACACTTGGCCTGTTTTCTTCTGCACTGATTTCTTTTTTAACATTTAACTCTTTATCAATAGAAGTTTTTAATTTGATGAATGTATCTCGCCTATGAAGCAACTTTCTTAACAATGCATTTTATTGTTATGCTTTAGAACCCCCTGTAAAGAAGTCTAAATCAAGGTTTGTTCAAAATGTGGGAGAATGAGGCCCCATAGTGACAACTTGAACCAAATCGAGGGGCTCCGACTCTCATGCCTCACATGCTTTGTCTTGCATTATAATTCTTATTAAATCCCAAACCTTCGAATGTTTTCTTCTTCTTTTTTTTTTTTTTTTGCACTTTATAGATATTGGTGTTCCCAACCATCAAGAGTCTTTGGTAATTAATGCTATCTTTAGGCTTTGGATTTGAAATATCTGATGCATGTTTGTGTGTAGTGTATAGCTGGCACACTGTAATTTAACTCCTCTCCCATTACATGCATAATAGATTAGGTTCTAAAAAATCTTAAGAAAAATGACCTCATAAGATGTCCATACAACTTCATGTGAGTACAGAACCAGTGGCTTGGCAGACATACTGATACCCCTTGAGGTTTTTCACAATTTATTACGTTAGAACCACAAATGTAAATTATGTGATTGGGATTCAATGTTATAGACCAGCACAACAGTGTAAAGGTGAATTGGAAGGACAATGATACATGGTTTTCTGTATCTTTTCTTTTCTTTTTTTGTTTTTTTACAAATACAGAACTGAAAACTGTGACATGCAAAAGTATTCATGCCCCCTTTCTTTGTAGAACCACCTTAAGCTGCAATAACAGTTGCAAGTTTTTTGGGGTATTTGGTAACTTTGCACCTGTAGTGACTGAAATTCCTGCCCATTCTACTTTACAAATTAGCTCAAGCTCAGTCAGATTGGATGGAGAACATCTGAAAATAGCAATTTTCAAGTCAAGCCCGACATTTCCAGTTGGATTAAGGTCTGGACTCTGACTTGACCATTCGAACACATGAATGTGTTTGATCTAAACCATTGCATTGTACCTCTGGCTCTATTGTACCTCAGAGCAGCCTGCCTTTGCCTCCTGAAGAAAAGCATCCGAACAGCATGATGCTCCCACCACCATATTTCACAGTGGAGATGGTGTGTTCAGGCTGATATGCACTGCTAGTTATTCACTAATAAACATAGCATTTTGCATTTAGTCCAAAAAGTAAATGTTTGGTTTCATCTGACCAGAAAACCTTCCTCTACATTTTTGCTGTGTTCCCCCAACATGGCTTGTGGCAAATGGAATTTCTTCTGGCTTCAACAATGGCTTTCTTGCCACTCTTCCATAAAGACCTACTCATAGTTGTCCCGTGGACAGACCTAAGCTGTGGATTTCTCAAAAGTTGCCATGGCCGTCTCGGCTGCTGCTCTGATCAATGCTCGCCTGGCCCGGCCTGTCACTTCAGGTGTCTTGGAAGCTTTGCAGTCAGTTGTGCCATGCTCTTTCTATTTTCAGATGGTGGATTGCACAGTGCTCTGTGAGATGATCAAAACTTAGGAATTTTTTTTCTCTCAAACTTAACTGCTTTAAATTTCTCCACAACTTTTTCCCTGACCCGTCTGGTGTGTTTCTCGCTCCTTGTGATGCTGTTGTTTCGCAGAACAGCTGGATTTATATGTTTGTGAGCCACTGTATTTATGTTTGCCATCTGTTGAGCCCAGCTCCCTGTTTTAATTCGCTTTAACTTTTTATTTCAAGACACCGCCACCTGACATCCCAATATTAAATGTCAGTGCAACAAGTCGTCTTCATTAGTGAGTCTACCTATCCGAGAGAAGTGCACTAATAGAGCAATTCATCACTTTTTAAACTATCGGGCCTTTTTCATTTAGAGCAAATGATCAAGAAAATGTCACACTTGCCATGCAAAACATTAATCTTCTTCCAATGCATGTAAAATGTTTGGGGATTTGCTTAATAGCTTACACAAATAAATAGATCTCGCAAGGCTGACTGAGCAAGTGTTCAATGTGTCGGGTTGGAAAGTTTAAGAGTAAAGGCAGACGCTTATTTCAGTGTAATACCTGCATATAATCTATCCTGACCCTGACATCTTCAGTTTGAGTCTAACCAGGTAATGGTGTATGCTTTTTGTCCCTCCCCACACCGTCATGCTGTGAAGGTTAGCGAGAACAGCCAACAATGTGACAATGGCAAAAAAATAAGACAGTTGTTACATGCTGCACTCTTCTGTTCTTCTCATTTTTTACCAGATACACAACTGTGTGTATATCTGTGTGAGAGTTTATTCATGTGCGTGTCACCAGTGTGTACGCAGCTCTCCTCGTGCTCGCTTACAACCTAGTTGTTTTAGTGTATCGTTTTGAAATCTTACTGAAATTGATAGTCAGTTCTGCTCAAAATGAAGAAAACAGTGTGCATATCATCCACAGAGGAAAAGAATCGAAGAGGGGCCACCTGTTTATGCTTGAAGTCCATCTTGAAGAAATATAGATTAAAATCTGTTCAGATCTGGAAGGTGTCCATACTGAAACCAATGTAATTGTTTGATTTTAGTAGAATCATCCTGAAATATGAAGAGGAAAAAAAAGCAGGAGGAGTTTGGACACCTCGTTCTTTTTAAATGACTTCACACTGTGCGTCTACCCTGAGTAATAAGCAGACAAATTTGTAATAAATGAGTATACACAGAATATTTGACACACACTTTTTGGTTTTTAAATTACTTTTGGTTTAAAAAGTTGGGATATGAGTGGGGAAATTTGTCATGTCAGAAACTTATATTATATATTTATATTTTTTAATTGGCTTTAAAATACTAAATCATTCTTTTGGAAAGGCACAATTAATTATTTTATTAATTAGCTGATGTCTGTTTTGTGTGGGATGCTTGTTGTCGGTTTTAAAGCAATTACCTTTAGCCTTAAATATTTTTGAAAATATACAAAAAATATTCAAAATATGTTAAATTTACAGAAATATGAGTACAAATTGCAATCCATTTCCATAATTTTGTAAAAAAACACACACACAAAAAACAACTACTACTATGGTTTGTCTATGAACAGAAGTTAATGGTGAATGATCCACTATTGACATTACGTTGAAATCATATTTCGACTCAAAAGCTCCATTTTAGAATCCATCCCCTGCTTTAAAATCAGCTGGGCTTATCTTTGTGTTGAGGTTGGAGGTCTAGTTTTCTTGTGATGATGCTTTCATATTGACCCTGTTTGTGTATCGGTGTTGTGCAGTGGAACGCCGTACCACCGCTCCCGTGTCAGCTAAAACCCGCAGCTCTTTTGGGACTTTGCTGGTCTGTTCAGCAGATGTGTAGGTTTCCCTGTCTTGATTTCTACAGATCCCCCAAACTGCAATTTCTGAAAGACATTTCACAGAGTGGAAATTGCAACTTGGAAGCACTTTGACATCTTTTCAGAACCTCCTTCTGCTTTGTAGGCAATATTTGGTTTATTTTTTTCTGTCTTCAGTCCACGATTGTTGAGCATTGAGACAGTTCCCTACACACAGGATTCATTAATACTTCTGTCAAGCTCTGTCAAATGATTAGGATCACGTGTGAATGCTAAAATACATATTTATTGAATTTTATAATATAGTTGGATGGAGCTGTTGATGGTATAGTGTTTTTTTTTGTTTTCCAAAAGTATGTATTTTAGGCTAATTGATATTTCTATATGTGCCCTTTTGAGTGCACGCATGTGACAGACTGGAAACGTCTCCAGGGTTTAACCTTCCTTCACCTGTGTTTGTCAATCTTCTTGTGTGCAGTTATTCAGACTCCATGGCTCAGTTAATATTCATTTCCTGAAAAAACTGAATAGGAGTACAACCATGAGCCATTCAATTCGGCAATTAAAATTTAAACAGCATACACATACACTTGATTTTACCATTCATTGAACAAAAAGTACCCATGTGTACAGGATATGTTTGTGATGCATCTCATATGCTGTATATTCATATTCAGGTGAATTTGAAATGAGCATATATTGAAAAATATGTGGCGCGTCAGGTCAAGTCTTAACCTCGACTGTGGGGCGCCGGGTTTCTAGTCTGATTGTGAAAAGTAAAAACTAGACAATTCTATCATGGAATTTGCAACATCAACCCATGTTTTAAAAAAAGAAAAAGCTGCCTACACATGCAAAATGTCTCAAATCTGACATGCATGCATGTATACATAAATATAATACACTCTGCAGATACTCCCTGCCATCATGTTCAAAAGAAAGTTGAAGAAATCCGAACTGAATGGCTTGTGATTCAATAGTCAAGGTTGTAAACTGTGCCCTTTAACTGCCTATTCAATATCAATGCGAGCCACAAGTCCAATTGGAGGTTTTTACACGGTTTCAAGCCCAGATGACTGATGATTAGAAAGCCATGATGAAAGAGGTCTGAAATGATGGCCACACCATCAGCTTCCATTTTTTTCTGCCCTGGAGTCGAACCTACAAAAAAAAAAAAAAAAAAGCCTTAAAGACGTAAAGCTTTCATTTCGTGGTTGATTCATTCAATCTTTTTTTTTTCCTCAGAACAGTTGATACAATCTGATGGAATAGTCTGCTCTTAATACTGAGCTGTGGAGCTGCTCTCCAGCTGTTGCTTATCCCAAGGTAATAAAAAGGGGTCAAATCAGCCTGTAATCCCTCCTCAGTTCCTCCATTGTTCTCAGAATGAGATCTATGCTGAAAAAAAAAATAGGACCTTCTTGGTATTCTGAGTGATATTGTGAGTAGTGGATGAAATCCGCTCACCGTATGGTTTCTCGTAGAGTTTCCATCAACTTTCTAGAGGTAGAACATCTTTGTTTCTGACTTTGTGAAGCTTTACATTTGACATAAATGAGAATCTCTTAGTTGTTTGTGCCATCCAGTCATCTTCTATACATCTTCATTCACTTCAGTGTTACAGACCCCAGCTAGTAAAATGGTAAAAAATGAATTAATAAAGTTTTGTTTTACTTCGAGTTTCTGTTGGGGTTTTTTTAATCAAATGTCAAGTCCAACAAAACTATATAGTGAATATTTGTCTAACTAAAAGTCAGTACTTATAGTCAACCTTTAAAAAAAAACTGGTACCCAAGCCTTCTTTTTTTTAAATTTTTAAATTTTTCAATGTTTGTAGCATTTTCCCACAGTTTTTAAAATAATAACAGCCAGTTATTCCATGTTTTTGAAGGATGTTTGGATGGTGTTGCACCCACATTTCATTTTGGCGTTAAGAGTTGTGTTACAACAGTGTTTTTGTAATTGTATTTTTTAATTTTTTTGGCAAGATTTTCCGATCTTAAAATCCAAGTAAAACTGACACAAGTCATACACGTTTTCTGCTCACGTGGTTAAATTATGCAACACCTTTTTTAGCACCTTGCAAATTGAAGAGGCCCTAAAAAACAAATGAGGCTTATTTCTTTCTTTATATTATATCTGAGAGCACGATCACGCGCATCTGAAAGCAGTTTTTCCCCCCATTGTCTTACTTGTTCTGTGGAAGAAAAAAAAGGTGTGTCTTTCATCCTGCACCTGATTATTCTTTGTTCACAGCAGGAATCACCAGTAGTAATCATGTAAGATCATCACCAGCTCATTCTGATGGAAGGGCGCATTAAATACACCGAATATGACAACAGTGTAGCATCATATAACACAGGAGCCTTGGACTGACCCCAGTTTACACATTTTAACACATATCATTTGATGTTTCCATTTGTTCTGTAAATGATGTCCGTCTGTGCCTCTTCCGAACATTTAAATTCAATTCTCCTCATGCTTTGTTCTTTTTCTGTCTTTATAGGTTTCCCTGATTTTCCAGGGACTTCTACCCCGTTATAGTGATGGAGGTATTGCAGTGTGACGGCTGTGACTTCCGTGCCGAGTCCTACGATGACTTGAAGACCCACATACAGGAAGTGCACACCGTTTTCCTGCAACCTGCAGATGCAGATGGGTCTGACTCTCTGAAAGATGAGGATGAAGACGAGGAGGAAGAAGGGGATCTTGAAGATAAGGATAACAAGGATTTTACACCTCCTCAAGCTGGAACACGTATGCCTACCACTTCAATACACATGTCGTTCATTTATTGAGGATTAGGTAACATTGTTAGTATACGGCGTAGTGTGAGCTGTGGCTGCTTATATAAACAGAAGCAGCATCAAATCTAAATAATAAATGCAAAATATTATTGTGCTGGGTTTTGTTTTTAAAGAACATGTCTCACATATTTTCTCATTCTAGGCCCTGATCCTGCTGACAGTCCCAACCAAACATCTCAGAAGCAGACAGCTGAAACACATCTGCAGTTTTACCAGTGCAAATTCTGTGTCCGTTACTTCAGATCGAAGGCATTCTTGAGGAATCACACCAAAAAGGTGCATAATGTCGGGGAGGACGATTCAGATGCAAGCGTTTCCTCGCCAACAGCTAAGCAGCCCAGCTACACCGTTATAAGGCACAACGACCATTCGAAGGTGTATTCCTGTCAGTATTGCACATACAAGTCTCCACGGAAAGCAAGGATAATTAAACACCAACTTATGTATCATAATAAAGGTCCTTCGGCTACTGCTGGAGATCCTCCTGAGTACTCGGAGACTGGGGAGGAATCTAACTCAGCTAGTGGGCTCACGACAGGAACATTTGCCTGCGAATGGTGTGACTATCAGACTGACCAGAAGGACAGCTGGACGAGCCACGTGGTTAAGGAACACAGCGACAAGGTCAAGATAGTTTCCTGCATTGCAGATGTAGAAGGGGAGGCGGGCGCAAGCTCACCCAAGCCAGATTCTCCTGCCTCTTCCCACAGCCCTACGAGATCAAAGATTAGTTCTGATGATATTAGCGGAAAAGACGGGTCAGGAGCAAAGACGCCTCAAAATTCAGTGGCAAAGTCTGTCGCCTTTCAATACGCACAGATCAGTGCAATCACACCCAACAGCACAGGTTCCTCCATATTGTCGAAGAGGTTTGCGTCTTCAGATGTCTCCAACAGCGTCACAGAGATGGATGCGAACTTAATCAATGAGGAGCACTCCGGGAGCAGCTTAGAGGATGACGATGATGATGAAGAGTTGGGCGACATGGATGATCCCAGCTATACAGGAACCTTGTCTGCAGATGCAAAGCAGCTATTAACAGATGAGGATAATAAATTACTGGAGACTAAAGGAATTCCTTTCAGAAAATACATGAACCGTTTCCAGTGCCCCTTCTGCTCCTTTCTCACCATGCACAGGCGGAGCATCTCTCGTCACATTGAAAACATCCACCTTTCCGGCAAGACCACAGTGTATAAATGTGATGAGTGCCCGTTTATTTGCACCACCGCTCTGAAACTCGGCGCGCACAAACAGAGCCACAACTCCTCAGATTTAGACACTTTGGATCTAACCAGTGATAGCCCAGAACCTCAGAATGACAATGCAGCAGAGCCAGTTAATGGGGGGAATGTATGTTCCAAAGTCAATGGAAAAAAGACAACCAGCACATCAAACGACCAGCAGAACCCTCACCGCTGCACACTGTGCAGCTTCTCAACCACCACGCTGAAAGGTCTGAGGGTGCACCAGCAGCATAAGCATTCCTACTGTGATGACCTAGATTCTACTGTCTTTGAAAACCAGCTGACAGACCAGCCCGATTCTGAAGTGGATGCCTCTCCAATCTTGCTACAAAAAACCCAGACATCCATTTTAGGCCTCGCCACCAAAAAGTCCCTAGTAACAGGGAAAAGAGCCAGGAAGTCCATTAATGACTTGCCTTTGGATTTGTCCTCAGTCAAAAAGAGAACTCGAATTGATGAGATTGCCAGTAACCTTCAAAGTAAGATAAGCCAAAGCCAGCAGGACATGATCATAAATCTGGATGACATGGATGATGAAGATGTAGGAGAAAATGTCAGTGCTGATGAGAGTGGAAATTTTGACAACACAAACCCAATCTTTGCCTACAGCACACAACTTCATGGAAGAGAATCAGTGCTCACTCATGATGGAGGCAGAATAGGAAAACGAAAAAGCAATCCGAAGTCCAAACCTAGAAACATTCCTATATCACTGATTCTCTCAGATGATAGTGAAAATGTCTCTGTTGATCCCAACGACGGCACTATTCAAGAGAGCATTGAATATTCGGAAGAAGCTGGAACCACACGATTCTACTGTAAACACTGTGACTATCACAACAAATCAGCTCGTAGCGTCAGCACCCATTACCAGAGGATGCACCCATACATCAAATTCAGCTTTAAGTATATCCTGGACCCTGAAGACCAGAGTGCAGTCTTTCGCTGCTTGGAGTGCTACATCGAATACACAAGTTACAATGACCTGCACCAACACTACATGGATCATCACCCTGAAGCGAGCAATGTGCTCAATTTCAACCAACCACATCTATTGTACATGTGCCGTTTTTGTTCCTACACGAGCCCCAATGTCAGGAGCCTCATGCCTCATTACCAAAGAATGCATCCCACAGTGAAGATTAACAACGCTATGATCTTCTCCAGCTATATTGTGGAACAGACCCCCAAAACGGCTGAATCGCAAACTCTGAGGGAAATATTGAACTCTGGCCCCAAGAATTTTAATTCAGCAACATCGATGCCCAGATCGTCTTCAAGTCCAGTACTGAAAGCTGTTTCCAAATCCCCCGAAGCTAGTGCTGAAGCAGAACCTCTCAAAGAAGCTATGGGTGGTAATGTAGTTGTGTATGACTGTGATGTGTGTACCTTTGCTAGCCCCAACATGCACTCAGTATTAGTCCACTACCAGAAGAAACACCCGGAACAAAAGGCGTCTTACTTTCGTATCCAGAAAACCATGAAGGTCATCTCAGTGGATCAGTCACAGCCAGTTGCCAACTCCTCCTTCAGCTCCAGCATGTCTACAACTCCGAAACATTCAAGTGCAGCACTGTATGGAACAGATGATGAAATGTACTACTGTAAACACTGCGTCTACAGCAACAGATCTGTCGTTGGGGTGTTGGTTCATTACCAGAAACGACACCCAGAAGTAAAAGTGACGGCGAAATATATCAAACATGGCGCTCCCACTCCTGGTCTGATGAAGCTAATGGATGAATTGCAGATTGCAACTCCTAAACAGTTTTTGAAGCAGTTTCAAAATAATGGCCACAGCGGATCGAATAACTCAAGTCCCAAACCTGGCAATGTTGAGAAAGGTGAGGATGAGCTGTTCTTTTGCCAGCACTGTGATTATGGCAACCGCACTGTAAAAGGGGTGCTTATTCACTACCAGAAAAAGCACAGAGAAACCAAGGCCAATGCTGATCTTGTACGTCGTCACACTGCAGTCGTCCGGAGTCAACGAGAGCATGCGCAGATGGTTCAGTCAAGTAGCATCTCATCTGCGATGAACGCAGCTCCTCCAGACCCAGAAAACGCCACACCTTTGCGTTCCCTTAAGTGCAGACACTGTACCTACACATCACCCTATGTCTATGCCCTGAAAAAACACCTGAAGAAAGAGCACCCCACTGTGAAAGCCACAGCCATGACCATTTTGCACTGGGCCTACCAAGATGGTATTCTTGAAGCTGGGTACCATTGTGAGTGGTGCATTTACTCCCATGCTGAACCCCAAGGCCTGTTGCTCCATTACCAAAGACGTCACCCCGAGCATAATGTTGATTACGCTTACATGGCTAGCAAGCTATGGGCTGGTCCTGAGACCACCCATCAAGGGGGCAATCTGGAAACGAAACATTACAAATGTAAAGACTGTGCCTTTGAGGCCTGTTCAATATGGGACATCACCAGTCACTATCAGGCAGTTCACCCCTGGGCTATCAAAGGGGATGAGTCTGTGCTCCTAGACATCATCAAAGGGAATGGCCCAGCTGAAAAGATCCACCAGCAGGTCGCCCAAAATTTTGCGCCTTTGAATTGCCAGTCTGTTGAGGATGATGGCGCACTGGTCATTGCCACTCCACCTCAAGAAAGCAACCCTCATCCTCCCCACCCACGCCTTTCCATCTCAAATAATGCTTATCAGTGCACCGTTTGTCTGTCGGAGTATAACAGCCTCCACGGCCTCCTCACTCACTATGGGAAGAAGCATCCAGGCATGAAAGTAAAAGCTGCAGATTTTGCCCAGGAGGCAGATATCAACCCCAGTTCTGTGTATAAGTGTCGCCACTGTCCATATGTAAACTCCCGCATCCACGGTGTGCTAACTCATTACCAGAAACGACACCCATTAGTGAAAGTCACCGCGGAAGACTTTGCAGATGACATAGAGCATATCTCAGAGTCACAAGAAGGAGATGACAAATTTAAAACGCAAAGGCAGGGCTATGGGGCCTACAGGTGTAAAATGTGTCCATACACACATGGGACACTAGAGAAACTCAAAATCCACTATGAGAAATATCACAATCAGTCTGCCTCTGATATGTTCACTCCCTCGCTGATGCATTTCTCTTCCGGTAAAGAAATGGAGCCAGTAGCTGAATGCAGTGTTAGCAATCTATCAAGCGCAGGAAAAGTCCAGGAGGTCAGTGAGTTGGACCTTGCTCTCTCTCAGTTACCCATCAATAAGACAGAGAAGCATGCAATATTCAAGTGTCAGCTCTGCAAATACTTTTGCTCAACCAGGAAAGGCATCGCTCGCCACTATCGTATCAAACACAACAACGTCCGTGCTCAGCCAGAGGGGAAAAACAACGTGTTCAAATGCGCTCTGTGTTCATACACAAACCCCATACGCAAAGGTCTGGCAGCGCACTACCAGAAGCGTCACGACATCGACGCCTATTACACTCACTGTCTTGCAGCTTCCAAGACTTTGACCGATCAACCGAACAAAGTGATCGCTGCCCCCACATCTGATGGGGAAAATACAGAAATGACTGAAGAGCTGCGCTTGGCTGTGGAGAGAAGGAGGTGCTCTCTTTGTGACTTCCAGGCCTTCAGCAGGAAGAGCATCGTCTCACACTACATTAAACGCCACCCAGGTGTCTTCCCCAAGAAGCAGCATTCAAGCAAGCTCGGCCGCTACTTTACTGTTATTTATGCCAAAGAACCTGAGAAGATTGCCGACGATGCAGAGGTAGAGGACAACAAGGAGCGACTGGAGGTCCCTCTTCAACCTGAGCAAGACACGGATGCTGAATGGCTGCCTTTCAAGTGTCTAAAATGCTTCCAGTTGTCCTTTAGCACGGGCCAGCTGCTCTCTATGCACTACAATGACCACCACACCATTGACTTAATGAGGGACTTTGTGGTGTCCCCTCTTCCTGAGGATGAGGAGTCCGAGCTGTACCAGTGTTCTCACTGTGAGCTGAAGTTTCTGGACCTCCCTGTTCTGGCTAACCATCTGCTGAATCACAATGAGGAGTTTCACAAAAGAGCCATGAGGATGGAGAAGAGAAAGCAGGCTCTCGGCAAACAGAAACCTACGGATCTACCTGAGACCAAATTTGACAAGGTAAGAAAACATGTGTGCACTCACTGTGAGAAGTTCAGCGTTTCTGTGTTTTTTCAAACATCAAGATACTTTAAAAATCTGAATTTACTGCTATAATATCTACTGTAGTAATATTCCATCAAAGATAAAGTCTGGAGATAATTAAAGTGATAATTATACATTAAAACATTTTTTTCCTGCAGTGTGAGTATATGTGATGGTGCACATTAATGAAAAATGATAATTAGTTTTATAATAAGTTCATCAAAACCACCATACCTAATTTAGTATTGAATAATTGAATAATAAATTTACGATTTTAGTCACTTTGCAGCTTCTATTAGAAAAATTAAAGAAATATGAAATGGTGATATCACATTATGGAAAATACAGCAGGTGGGCAGTATTAATACAGATTACAAAGACTTGCCTGTATGAATTGTATAAATATTGTTCAAAAAAATTGGTTTGTAAAGTGATTTTATGACCATAAAAATGCTAAGTGAAAAATTATGTATTGCTTGTTTTTATCTGTTTTCAGGAAAATCCTGAAAATAAAGTTCCCATAGGATTCCGATGCAACTTCTGTGTAGAGATACATCCAACACTCCGTGCTATCTGCAACCATCTGAGGAAGCACGTCCAGTATGGAGAGGCCAAAGAAGGACATGTCAAAGTAAGTCACTTTTTAATTATCATCTCCATGTGAAAGTCTGAATGCAAAATTTTGAGAAAACTGCTAACAGGTGCATCTTAATAAAGATAACGATGGCAAAGCAGATGTTTCTTTAATTTAATTTGAATATTCATACGTCCAGCCATTTTATATTTATGAAGCAGAAACTGATATTTCGACCCTTCTATATCAGAAATAATGCAACTCAGTATTCCAGAGTAGTTTTTCCAATTTTATGAAAAGAAAATATACTCAACCAAATGCTTGAAATGTTTTACTTGGTGTTATGAGTGTAGATTACCCCCTCAACAAAAAAAAACATTTCACAGATGATAAGAGTGTCTGGGATATCAGTGCACTTAAATATTTTTTATTTGTGGCTAAATTCTACATTTTGGCATGTCCTGAATAGTTAATTGCAAATTATATAAAAAGGAAAACAATAATGCATTTTGATGAGTCACAACAAATTATGGATGCACTGAATCATAAAGTCTCTTGATGTAGTGAATATGTCAGTTGTGTCCCTGCTCTGTAGCGATTTCACCACATGTTGAGAAACAGAACTGATTTTCTGTTATCCTCCGTTCATCACACCAATCTGTTTTACTGGACTCAGGGTTTTGGTTTGTTTTTTTTCCAGTTTTCTTTATTAACTGCCCGGGGCTTCAAAGTAGTCTGTCAGTTTCCTCCAGTCAATACAATCACTGCTGTCCCTTTGCTGTGGACGAGGACTGGATTCGTGAGCCATAACTTTCAGGGCAGCGCCGGGTAGCCGCTCGAACATTAGTATTCCACTGAGGCTGCCAGTGAGGGGAAGAGGCCCAAGGATCCAACGCCTCACCCAAATGTAGGCCTGGTTCTCCCATCAGACAGCCTGTCTTAATGTATCTAAGATGAGATGGTTTGAGGCCAGACAGAATCCTGCACTCACTTTGAGATAGAAAAAAAGCTTCAAATTAGGCCCGATTTGGGTTAAATTTGAGTTTTCGATGTATTTTTAAAAAGTCTGCCATGGTGATGTGTGTGACTGACCAACAATTCTCAAGATGGAGCTGTGTCCATGCATGACATTCTGAACACATGGTTTAAACTGTCTTTTTTCATCCATGCACAGGGCAACAAAAAAATGTCACAAATACAAGTTTTAATTCAAAACCTCCATCGGCTGCTTATATAGGGTGATGAATTACAGGCTCGGAGTGCATTCAGGGACTGGATGGCAAGGTTCGGCCAGTGGATGCCACATCTTATTTATGGCTGCATGAAGTGCAGGGTCAGGTCCTTCCACAGAAGAATGAGTTTCCTCCAGGCAGTAAAGAAGTCATGGTGATTGTCTGCCTGCTTGTGATGGCTGCAGTAAGCGGCTTGCACTCCGGCAGACGGAGGAAGTGAAAGGAGATGGAGGAGTTTTACTTCTGCGTTTTGTTTGTGTTATTGTATAAGTACTTGTTTTTGTGTTTACTTAAAATAAGTGGGGGCTGCACAGTAGTGTAGTGGTTAACGTGTACAGTATAATATCACACAGTGTGTGGGGACTTCTTTGTGTGTGTGTATTTTCCCCTGATACTAATATTTCCTCCAACAGTCAAACCATGCATTTGCAGCTGGTCACTGTAAATTACCTGTAAATGTGTTTGTATGACGGTGTCTCTCTGTATTTGCCCCGTGATGGACTCGGGACCAGTCCAGAGTGTACTCTTCCATTACTGACAGTCTGCTGGGATTGGTTCCAGTCCCATGTGACCCGACATTGGATAAAGCAGTATTGATGATGGATAGGTTGAAAAGTGCTTATATGGGATTATATCGATAGGAGTTGCTTATCACTGGGCCAAACTTGAAACAAGAAATCAATTTGTTGTATTGAGATTTAAGATCTGCCAAATTGTTGCAGTTCTTGTGATTTTTCTTTTTGCTCATCAAAACATTTTATATTGTCAGTACACTGGAAAACCAGAGATCTCATTTTAGGTCAGGGTTAAAGTTGGCCTTAGGTAATCATTACTTCATACTCTTGAGTCGATCATGCAATATAAAAAGCGAAGGCACAGATTGAGAGAAAGCTGTAACTAAAGCTTAATTGACAGTGATTGCAGAGATACAAAAGACAGAACTGGAGGTGTTAGACAGATGCTTAACTGTGGCTCATGTGCTATTACACAAAGTGTCTAAGGGCTACAGATTCCAGACTCTAAGTGAGGAATAAAAAGCTCCTTTCCCTTTTGTTTCAGTCCTCAGATTCCCCCTGGCTAACTGTTTTAAAGGTACAGAAGAGTGGCTGACCACCTTATGAACTTTGTTTTGCAGCAGGAAGCCACAGAGGTTCCACTGACTCTGCCCACGGAGACTCTGACCAACGGGAACCTCGAGGAGAACGAGGCGCCCGAAGTGGATGGCTTCGATGAGTCTGTGGCCGCAACGATGAGCCCACCCTATTCTGCGGCTTCCGGGGGCATTGCCGTTGCCATGGAGACCCTGGATCCCGAACCGGATGTCGCCGAGGGACGTGCGGCCGCGCTCGTGGCTGCCGCCCGTGCAGTGGTGTCGGGCGGACAGCTGAACCAGCGCCTAGCCACAAGGGGTCACCCGTGTGCCCAGTGCGACAGAGTCTTCATGTCCATGCAGGGACTGCGGTCCCACGAGAGGAGCCACTCGGCCATGGCACTGTTCAGCAGAGAGGACAAATACAGCTGCCAGTACTGCCAGTTCGTCTCACCCTTCAGACACAAGTGAGTAGAAAGATGCGCGATATGTGAATGGGGGCACCTTTAAAACTGCCGTCACCCGATGAGTAGATTAGATTAAATTAGAAATTTGTCTTGGAAATGCTCCATTTATCTGGAGCTGACACAGCATTGGTGGGAGCTCCCGGCCCTAGTGGGCCACAGTCCTGCATCTTTTTAATGTCTTTCTTATCTAACACACCTGCATTTATTGAATGTGTCATCCCGAAGCTGTTCAGAAAACCTGATAACGCAGCACTCATTACGATCACGTGAATTGAAGCAGTGACATGTTTAAAACATGCAGGATTCTGACAGTCCAGGATATTACTATTAAGAAGTTACAGTCAAAAACAAATAACGGTGTTTAGAAAAAGTATTCTTAGTAGTGTTGCATTTTTAACTTTCACCCCTCTTTGCGTTACCAGTCTTTCGCCAGCTGTGCCTCAAATCATCTGGATGTTATACTCATTTTGTCCAGAGCACAGTTTTACACCTTATTCTGTTTACCCTGTCGCAATCCCTTTGAATCGCCAATCTTCTCTCAGATTCCCGGCCTCCTAGGAGAGTAAGGCAAACATTATAGCAAGACAGACATTTTGGAAGTGTGATTTGTTTTATCCATCACAGAGACACACAGAGCGAGCGGGAAAGAGAGAGTCCTCATCTCCTCTGAGCTCCCAGGTGTAATCCCTCTGTACTGTATGTGCCCTGACCCAGAAAGAAGCCGCATTCCCATGCCACCTAGGAGGCTGGCATTAAAAACACAGCTATCGTCCCCACAGGCACTCACACACTCATTCCCACCAGGGGATTGTGGGTAGATGAGTTCACCCCACGGCTCCTTGTTCTGTAGTCATTGGAAATGTGTGGCTGTTGTTTGTGAGGTAAACAGAATTGAGCGCTTTAGATGCTGCCGAAAAAACCCTGCTGTTGAAATCATCAAAGTGGATGCTGTAGAGAAGAGCTGTCTCTCTCTCTCTCTCTCTCTCTCTCTCTCTGTCTCTCTGTCTCTCTGTCTCTCTGTCTCTCTCTCCCCTGTACTCTATTCTTGTCACTTTCTCTCTTTATCTGCTATCCTTTTTTTCCTCATTTCATCCATTTTTTTTCTTCTTTTATCCTCTTATCTCATATCCTCCTGTCTGGTTTTTTTTTGTGTTTTTTTTTTTTTTATATTTCCTCTCATCGCCAGTCTGGACAGACATGTGCAGTCTCACCATGGGCACCACAAGCCCTTCAAGTGCAAGCTCTGCCCCTTTAAATCTGCCTACGTGAGTCGCTTGAAGAGCCACCTGCATAAGGCACACACAGGTAAGAACAGACAGGCACGTAACTTACATCACATATTACTACTGTCTCCATGACGAACAAGGTCTTCCCAAACAGCAACCTCTTGTGATCTTCTTTCACTTAAAAAAAAAAATGCTGCCCTTGAGTTTTCCTCTTCAAAGTAAAGCAACTGGTGGGTTAACTTTAGAAGCATCTTAACCTTTCACTCCATGCACTTCTAAATTGAGAATATTCAGCAGAATTCAAATACAGATTTTCAGACGGCCAAAATGAATATATAAAGCAAAAGAAACTTGAGTCAGTAGTGCTTATTATTTCTAAAAGATTTACTTTAAGCTATCATGACTGATAAAAAGTAGGATTTCGCGGAAATTTGCACACTACCAAAAAAAATAACGTCACTCTTGCATGAAAGATAATTTTGACAGACAATATTGTCTGATATGAACAAAATCTTTACCAGAGCCAGTTCTTTGAGGAAGCGTTTCCCGTTATTGAAGCACTTCTGGTAAGTTCCTTGTTACGGTCAGATCAGATTTGAGTGCAGTGGCTCTGCTCCTCAGGATGTTGTATGAACAAGGATGTTTGCCAAATCCATTGAACAGAAACAGGAAGCACGATGCTAAAAATTCCTCTTGGGAGCATTCAAAACACCGAAGCGTCTGAATAACACACAGCAGCAACACCGTGATCAGTCTCGTTCTATATTGGAAATGCGTGTCATAAATCAGTGAGAACATCAGTTGATGTTTAAACTCAAATGTTTCAACACGTTGTAGAACTTAATTTATGTTAACACCGTAACGGAACACATTTGCAAACGAAGAGTTGTACTCATGGAAATGTGTTTATTCATGTTGGAACGTGAATCTTTAATTGTCCATGTTGTGCCATTCGTGCATTGAGAAGTGTTGAAACGGTTTAAGGTGGGTTACTCATGTTTCCTCATTTCCCTCCAGGTGAGCAGCACACCTACCGGTGCTTGTCGTGTCCCTTCTCCTCCATGACCATCAGCCAACTGAAGGAGCACTCCCTCCGAGACCACGGCGAGGTCTTGACCCTCCCCAAACTTCGAGCTGCTACCCAGGCTGCACACGCCGCCCTCAGGGCCTCCCGGCTGACTACTAACACAGAGCAGACTTCCTTGGCCCCGGATGGTATGAAATCATCCCTTTTTTTTTTTTTCTTTTTAATAGATGGGAGTTTGTACGATAAGCTTGCCAGGCCAGATTTGGCAAATCCTGATTATTGTATTAAAGTTGCAGTTTGAGGTTCTTGGAGACAGACAGACAGACAGACTGACTGACTGACTGACTACCTACAGTCTGATGAATGAGAGGACTGCAGTGAACGCCAGGGAGATATCCTCAGTCTGACGGGGAGATTTGTGTGCACGGGTTGAATAAATTAGGCTCTGGCTGTTCAGACTGCACCACCTAAGCCTTCGGTGTTGATTATGACACCCATCCTTGCAGAATATGTTCAGTTGGTGAGGTAGCTTCTCCCTACATTCATGTAGCAGTAAACTCCTTGATGTGATGCCATGTTTTAGGTGTTTTTCGTGGCTTTGCAGCAGCGGCTTTAGCTTGCAGACGGTTCTTGGCAGCAGCTGTCACCTTGCTGCTGGAGCTGTGGAATCTTCCCTGGAGCTGAAGCAGGGCAGCATTCCTCATTGCACCATCTACCACTGTCAGCTGTGCCCCACCAAGACAAATGAAGCATTGAGAAAGAGCAGAGTTGACATATTGAATGTCGCTCCACTGTGCCAAAGTAGCTACCTTCAACTGAAACGTCTGAAATTTTGGACAGAGGCAGTTTGTGTTATTCTGGCAGTGAATTTTGAAAATATTACCATTTGCTTGCTTCTTTTTAGATTTATTTATATTTTGGGGGGGGATTTTCTTTGATATTTGTACTGGGCTCCTGCACAACACCAAAAAAAAAAAAAGATCTGAAGTTCTTGGAAATGCAACTGCATTTCTACTTTGAGCAACAACAAAAAATGGAATGTCAGTCTCTTGGTTAGAGTACTGAATGGATTATCATTGAATAGTGTAGAAACATGCATCAGGTCAAAACACAATTTTGTCCAGTTTGTTCCAAGAACAAATAGTGATGGGGAAAAAATGGCTTTTCCAAAAACAAATGTATTTGCTGATACAATATGATGATGCAACTAGTAAATTCTGGGCTGCTAATGTTTGAATTAAATGTGTTGTGAGATTAGTTTTGGGCTAAGGTTATTCCAAAAGAGATATGCAATAAGTACATATACTAATCCCAGAAATAATCCAGTAAGCCATTGCAAGGTACTAAAAGTCCATATTGCCACATTAAGAAAAAATCCTTCTGACTCTAATGAACATAACATCTTATTTCTTAAAGATATTGAGAGAAAAAACAACAACATTTCATTGTATTTGCAGTGAAACTTTAACAAGGAGTGCAGTGAATGGACAATGGGAAGATGAGTGCAATTAATTGGACGAATATAATTTCCTGCAGGGTTTGTCATTTTCATTTTATGAAAGCAAACCATAATAAGTAAGCAATAAACGGAGCGGAAGGCTAATATTTGTTTGAGCTGAAGTGTAATATAAAATGTTGTTGGAGAGCCAAGAGCTTTCTGTGTGTTTATGCATTTCTTCAAAGTCGAGGTGTGTTCAAAATGTACGTCCCACACTCTTCATACAAAGCCAGTGCTCCAGTAGTGCAGAGAAGAACGTCTATTAGATTAAATGTGAGAGAACGTCAGATTTTACGGAGAGAAACCCAGGTAACTGCCTCGTTATAAAATACAGATATGGATACACAATGACTTTCACTATTGTAGATCTTTACATTGCTATTTTTTTTTCTCGTCCCTCTCTGCTTGTTAATTTGCATCGTTCAATTTAGTCTTGAAGTATAGCCAGCCTCATACAGGCACCATCATATTCTGGTTCTCTTACAAGAGAGTCACCTCTCCCTCATACACTTTGGCTTTTAACACATTTAAAAAGACACATCACCACCTTACTACAGAATGCACGTTCCGTCTGCTGTCTCATCTCCATGCATCTCCTCAAAGCAGAGGATATTAAAAGCATGAATCAGCTGTGGCATTGTTTGATTCATATGAATTCCTCTGCCTCTTCTGCAAAAGTCAGAAATTAGATCTCAAGAATTTTACAGAGTGAAAGTATAAGTTTTTTTTCCTCCCTTCTTCATCTTCTTGTTCTTCTTCTTCCATTCTCCCATGTCCTCGGAGTGCTGAATGAGGCATTTTTCACACGGATAGATATTCTATTAGTGTCACTGTGGTTTATTTATTGATGTGTCGGTGCCTTAAAGTAGGACGAGAATATGAGCTTGCTCACTGATATTATAGACTCTTGAAAATAGGGAATGGGGGGGGCAAATGACAGTTACACTTCTGTATCTGTGAAGAGGGCAGGAGTGGTGGATGGATGTTTTATGTAAGCTCGTCTGAATTTCTCTTGGTTTGTTAACGGCTGTATATTGTATTTGACCACAAATTACTTGATAGGAAGCCCAGTTTAATTCCTGCACATATCATGCTCGTCTGTCAATTGGTGAAATACTGCATTAGATGTATAAATATCTGTATCAGGGCTAAATTGTGTTCCCAGTTTGCAACCATGGTGTGATTGTTAGCGTCAGACAGGCTGGTTTGATGGTTTCTGACTATTTCTGAACCCGGTGATTGCCTGGGATTTTTCCCACACGTGCACATCGTGCAGCGGTGTTGACTCAGAATGACGCAACGCTCCCAAAACATCCAGTGGGTGGCGTGTCTGTGAACTGAAATTCCTTGTTGATGAGAGAGGTCAGAGGAGGGAAGGTCGGACTGGTTGGAGCTCACAGACGGGCTCGGGAGAACTTGCTCTGTGCAACTTCGGCGGGCAGAAAAATTTCTTGGTATGCTCAACTCGTCGAGCCTTGAGGCAGATGGGCAACAACAGCAGAGGACCACATCGGGTTCCACTCTGTCAGCCAAAGAAAAGAAATCCGAGGCTACAGTGGGCACAGACTCACCAGAACCGGACAGTTGACGATCGGAAAAACATGGAATGGTCTGATGAATCTTGACTTCTTCTGAGCCTGCAGATGGTCGACTCAGAATTTTTGACATCGATAGCATTACAGCATTAATCCACGGACCCAACCATGCCTTGCATCAACAGTCCAAGCATATAGTAATGGTGGTTTAATAGTGTGGGGAATGATTTCTGACACAAGATTGCACCACTTTGGACCACTTCGTTAAAGGTTGAATGCCATAGTGTATTGTTGGTGACCTGCATGTGTTTTTAAATGCTAAAATCCAACAGAATAATTAATCAAAATCACTTGTCTCATCAACAATTTGTTTTCTCAATGCAGTTTGACTTCCTCCAACAGTAAAGCCTTGCTTTAATATGTTCTAGCCCCACCAAGACTGAAGTTTGAGTCAAGTAGCTTTATTGAAAAAAATGCACATATGAATTTGCAGCTTTCAATTCTACAGAAATATCGTGACACAAACATATCAACATGAAGGATATTCTCAAATGGAAGTTTGAAGGAATAGCTTTACACAGTGTTACCTATAGTATATAGTTTCTTAATAAAGTCCTTGGTGAGTTTCCTCTGTTTTAAGGAACAACTAGATATCTTGCATAGACAGAACAGTGAAGATGTGCCAATTGATCTTGATAGAATATATAAAGTAGGTTAAACTCCTTCCCGTTGTGCAAAAATGTCATCAGCTTGTCATCACTGTGGATCAGAGTCGCTCTTCGATGGCTCCTGTGGGATGAAAGTTGGTGTCTGAATCTTCTTGATATGAACCAACAATATGAAATATTTAATTTTCAACAAATGTATGTTTAGTTTAGTGTAGTAACTGCATGAAAGAAAAACAGAATCAAACACTCGACAGTCTGTACACATCTGTTTTTTGCTCCAAAGAAAAATAGCAACAAACCAATGGATCATATGTTTTGTTAATTGACATGTTGTGAAATGAGTAATACATCTTTGTGAAGTAAAGCTCATAAATGATCCAAAACCAGTAAACATGTGAACACCCCAGAAATTATTCTCAACAAGTTCTCACACGTGTGTGTTTGAAAAAGATTTACTTTTTTCACCCTCCCCACATTTGTTTTTATAATTATTTCTTCCGTTTGGTTAAAAGGAAGAGAAAAAAAACCCATTCTGGGACAAGAAATCCCACTCGCATTTTGAAAACCACTTGCCAAACTGGGATATACCTGTTTTTCAATATTGAAACGTGTGGCTTAAAATGGAAAAGATTTTCCATGAATAGAACTAGTCAATATCACTGTTTGTATTGCATCTCCATCCTGTATATCTAAACTCCGCGTTACATTTTATTAGACACCAAATTCTTATGACTTCCTCTGCTCTCAGATCCATCGTACCTGGAGCCTGCGGATGTTCGTCAGCAGCTTAGTCATTACCAGCTGGCCTCCCGCAGTCATATGTCTTCCAACTCGACACCTGGTGGCTCAACAGCGGCTGACAATCGTCCAGACGGCATCCTGACGTGCGAGTTCTGTGAGTTCAGCTCCGGATACATGCAGAGTCTGCGCCGGCACTACAGGGACCGCCATGGCGGCAAGAAACTCTTCAAGTGCAAAGATTGCTCATTCTTCACCTGCTACAAGTAAGTAAAAAAAAAAAAGGCTTCTATAATTAGAGCGATACGTGCTACAAAAATGTGCATTTGTTCATTGGTGTGTTGTTTGCCCTTTGTCAGGAATAACTTCACCATGCATGTGGAGGCAGGTCACAACAACAATGCCCCCGAGGACCTCCCTAAAGACCTGCGCTGCCCCCTCTGCCTCTACCACACCAAACACAAGAGCAACATGATCGACCACATTGTTCTGCACAGAGGTGCGTTTCATGGAGCAAGGCACATAGAAAACCGCTTTTTTTTGGTGAAACATTGTGGGAACGCCAAGTGTGTTTATCAAACATTTTGGCTTGATTGAAGACTAGTGACATGGAGGAGAAGGCTGTTTTTCCTTTTCTTGGTGTGGAGTCACCGCTGGCTGCCTGGCAACCTCATGGTGACATCAAGAATCCAGGAAGTCAGTGTGCTTGGCCAGACTTTAAAAATAACAGTGGTGCATTTAAAATGCTGGTAAAAAAAAAGAATGAAAAAGAGAAAATGCTTCTCAGAATGCCACTTCACATATCGCTGTAGGATGGATACACCAGTTGCCAGAAGGACAGCGGCCCCCCGAGACATTTGCAGCTGATTAACAAGTGGCACGAGCGACAAGCATGCTTGGATGCTGTTGATTTTGGATTTGGTTTTGATGTAACAGTCCATTGATGTTGGCTCTGTGTCGGTGTTGGCAACGGTTTGTCGGTATGAGAAGAGGTATCACTGCTCTTCATTAGGCTGTGCAATGAGATACATTTGCATTTGCCTGCAAGTGCCAAAACATTTCTTGATCGTGGTTATAGTTCAGTGAAATCCTCACACTGTACACGTTAACATATTTGACACATTTTGATAAATGATTGGCAAACTGAAAAATATTTCTCCCGTCTACTTGAATGTTCAAACCTGACATTGAGAAATAAATGAATGCATGGACTGTCTTCTTGTTCATGGAGCTTTTTAAATTTAAGTCATTGCTTGCTTTATATGGAAACATTGTATGAAACTCAAAAGAAGAAAAGATCCTTTCAAAGCAATGAGAAGTTAAAAAAAAACCAACAAAAAAACATTGCTTGTGTGTTCAGGAGGTTTTTCTTTAGTTATCTGGAGAAAAGTGTTTGTGTTGAAACTGGAAAAAAAGAGTACAAAGCCACCCAAAGGTAGCAGCCACTGTGATTACTTTTTTATGTGCTTGCCCCTTTTTTTTTTGTTTGTTTGTTTGTTTTCTCTGCTCTCGTCGTTCTCCACCCTGACCATTCACTCTGCTTTCTTCCCTCCACCAGAAGAACGAGTGGCTCCGCTGGAGGTGAGCCGCTCCAAGCTGTCACGCCACCTCCAGGGCCTGGTGTTCCGCTGCCACAAATGCACCTTCACATGCTCCAGTGACCAGGCCCTGCAGCTACACCTGCAGAAGCACGCTGAAATCAAGCCCTACCAGTGCCAGCTCTGCTACTACGACAGCAGCCGGCGGAGGCAGCTGGAGGAGCACCTCCGCCTCGAGCACAAGGTCAGTCGGACTCTGTATCGTATCTCCATGTCCATGATGAATCCAATAACTACCTTGACTATGACATATTATTGCTAAGAATGTTTGTTTGTTTTTTATAATAATTATCCCCAATAGCTGGACTGTAATAAGTTTAATCTCTAAAACACTCAAATTGTTAATATAATCTCATTTGACTTTTCTGGATTTATCAGATTTTAGATTTAAAATGTTATTTTAGCAACAGTTAAATAGTTCTTAATCATAAACTCTAATTAGGAAGATATTTCTGTATTCTGTAAGTGACCCAATCTTAATCATGTTTTATGTTAAAATGTATTATTACTAGTAGTGCCATTAGTATTATGAATAGTACAGTATAACGTTATCATTCTGCTACTTTTCATAGCAAATCATTACAACTTGCCCTTTGACCCCTCCTTCAAGACGAACTCACCAAATACAGCATTTTCTATCATTTCAAATTAATGTATTTAATCATCTAGAATATTTTTGCCACACTGACTGAAACTTGATTCCTGGGTATCAGGTTTTCAAATAGTGCAGGAAATGAAATAGCAGTGAAATAGCAGTTGACTGATGACTTGTAATAAGATGAGTAGGTATATATATATATTTATGAAATTACTACACATTTAGTGGATTCCCACCACATCGAGCACAAACTTATCTCATCTCTCTGTGTCACTTAATGTAGATTTTTAAGTAAGACGATATGAGAAGGCAGGTGGGTTTATTGAGCAGTTTAGAGAACAATTAACCTGATCTCACATCTAGATATGAGCCTCCAATCTCCACATGACTGGATTTTATCACACGCTTAATGGAATCAAAGTTCCAGCCCACCTGTTATTCAAATCAAGAACAGTTTCTATCCATCATGGACTAAGTCATAATTATCACAGTAATTTGCTGTTCGGAAAAAAAAAAAAAAAAAAGAATATTCGTACACGGATCGTGAGATGTGGCAAATTTAAGGAATCATTTACACTTGGGAGTTTAGTGACAGGTATTAGATGGATTGCAGTAATGAGATGATTACTCCACTGCCACTGATCAGTGAGTACAAATTTCTATGAAGACCTTCATGGTTTGAAGCATTCATGTCCTCGGCGGTAGAACTTGTCTTTGGAAATTCTGGGAAGTGTTGTGAAGCTTGTGGGGAATCGTGAACAATTATCCATTCATCTTCTGTACCACTTCATATTTTTGCATGAACATGATACGTAGTCATGATATTCTTGGTACATTTTTCGTTTCCTCCACAATAATATATGTTTGTGTCTCCAAACGATTAACAGGAAAAAGTGAGAGAGCAGGGATCCTCCTAGGTTTAACAAAGCTGAAGCTTATTCATGCTAAGAAAAGCAGAAGAACGGGCATCGTTGATGTTGCGGAAGGTTTTGGGGAGCTGCAGTTCTGAGCCTTTAGGGAGGAAGTTACTCAGAGACAGTGACTGGATGCATGAGAGATTAGATGATTCAGCCTTCCATTTCCACTGTCGAAACTCTTCTCGGTCAAATTATTGCTCTTCATCGTTTAATGCTGCTCTCTTGCTTTACTCCCAGCAAATTTGGTAGATTCATTGCCTGAGAACATTGTCGATGAGGAGAAGGAGGAGACACAAATCTGCCTGTATACGAAGAAAATCAATCATCCAGAAAGTCCCTAGAAAATCCCCCAAAACTTACTCTGCCTCAAATTTCAAATAAAGAGCTAGAGCTACTCAAACACATTTTCTGCAATGACTTTTAGATCATGTTAAGTAAGAAAGACAACTTTTCTTAGTTTGTGTGTACATTTTACAATGCAACAATTTTCCAAGTTGTTTTAAATGAATGCATCTCATTCTTTGATTAAAATTCTGTAGGAAATACCGATTGTTCTCATATTTGAAAATACTGACAAAATACAAATACAAATTAATAATAATATTATAATAATAATGCAAAATACAAATTAAGAAATTGAGAATGTAGAACCCGTGACCCTGCAGCTGGAAAATTAAAAAAAAATCTTAACAATATAAAACTGTCTCACCAGGTTGTCCGCAACTTTGAGCTGATGGGTCGAGTAAACCTGGACCAGCTGGAACGGATGCAGGAGCACGGGAGCAGCGCCGAGGAGGAAGAGGACAGAGAAATGGTAGAAATGGGAGAAGATGGAAAGATTTCTCTGGAGGAAGATGAAGACGACGAAGAAATGGACATCGCAGACAATAGGGTGGAGGACCAGATGGAGCTGGACGATGAGGAGATGGAGGACATAATCAGACATGAGAGGGAGAGGGAGGTGGAAGATGAAGAGGAGGAGGAGGAGGAAGAAGAGGAGGAAGAACTCAAGGAGGTGGAGGAGGAAAAGCCTTCCTCACAAGGTGACGTAGCATTGTAACATCTCTGCAGTTGTGTAATAGCTGTGGTTTTGCAGTCAAGAATGTCATCGTACTTCCCACAATCCTGTGGGACGCTTAAGTATTTTACTGCGTAAGTAGACAGTGTCTCAATTTAAAGGACATGTTCATAATAAAAACATGTATCGGAAAATGATTAGAACGAGCTGTAAAATAAACTGCAGTCTAAATGTAATGGGCAAAGCATGTGACCACAACAAGAGCAGATATCGTTCAGCAGGTATCTGTGTAACCTGATATTATTTGTCAATAAAGGTCTGAGCGAAGCGGAAAAATAATATGAAAATCTCTTCCCTTTCGCATCAGCCTGTCAAACCACTGATGTTTGCTGAACAAGAACAAATGTAGACTTCACACCTGAGTGGTCAAATGTAAAGCAGGGATGGGTGATATTTAACTGGTGTATACAATTTCTCTCACAAAGCCTGATGGGATTTGACTGTGAATGATGATTTGCTGAAAGCAATTTTTCTCTCAGTATCTCGAGTTATTTTATTTCAAATTGTGCTATACAGGATCAACTGTGTCTCTGTAAGGAAAATAAATATGACGTAAGATATAAATCAGACTTTTAGAATATTGTTTATCTTGTTCCTGCAACATAAATACCTGTAGGTGGGCTTTTTGTTGTGGCTCACTATGAGGATTCTTCCCTTTTTAACTTGTATTCCATTGTCCCATAAACTCTGAATGATGTCTTCTGGTCGACTGAGAGGAATCTGTTTCAAATGTCCCCTGTGAAATGACTGACCGGTTGTTTTAAACTCCATTTCCCAGAGGTCCTTTCGTCTCCCAGCAGCAGCAGCAGCAGCAGCAGCAGCAGCTCCGGGCCGAGCAGTATCGAGAAGCGTCTTCCCTGCGAGTTCTGTGGCCGCTGCTTTACTAACAGCCTCGAATGGGAGCGGCACGTCCTTCGACATGGCATGTTAGTACATTTTTCTTCTCCCTCTCTCGCTTTCTCTCTGCCGTCTTGCATGCGTCTGTGTTGTCCTGCATTCTTTCCTTTCATCTCCACCACAGCCCTCCTCTACCTGACTCTCTGCTCATTAAGGGCAATTACTCGGGTCCGCTCGTTTTAAATGCCAGCGTTTATGCATTTAGACTTCAGGATTACACATGATGGGGACATTATCCCCCTTAATGCTGCTCTACCAGCCCCAGATTTTATCCATGCAAGTGGCAGTCTTGAGCAAATCTCTCAGTAATGGCCATTTCTAAAGACTGCAGCTGGCCAGTTCATTACTGCGGGACTCTTTACTCCTTTTTGATTACTGGCTTCAGAAAGCTGCAAATGTTTTAGGTTGATGGGGAGGGGGTGGTTGCAAGAATGTAAAAAAAAAAAAGGGGGGGGCAATAATAAATATAAGTATCAATATAAATAAATTGGTATGATTGCCTTCAAAGCACACTTGCATATAGTTTCTTTCTTCTTTTTTTTTTTTAAGGGCTTGTACAGGTGAAGGTAGCTCTTAATATAAACAGGCCGTATGTTCTGGGTTGTGTTTCCTACCGCAGCATCAATTTGAGCCCATGGGAAAGCATCCTGCTGGGTTTACATGATGGCTAAGTAGTGATGCCCTTTCTTACCATTTGCTGTCCTTCCTTTATCTTCACAGGGTGGTCAACAACAGCCAGCTGGACGCCAGCGCCACTTCAGCAATCGAGGCCTCGGCTTCTTCTTCCACAGGCTCCTCTGTGTTCACTGACGCAAACATGGACCTGTCCAGCAACGGGAGAGAGGAGGAGGGAACCCCTGCTGATCCGTCACTAACAAGTCAAAGCCAGTATGTGGAAGACAAAGAAATGCTCGACACCAAAAAGGATCAACACTTCGGTTGAACTGATTGTGGCCTCTTGTGGATACTGTGCTAGAAAAAGAAAACATTGGGTGGGATCAGCGCCGAGTGGTCAAGGGAAAATAAGATGTCAAAGGAAACAAAAGGTTTGAATCTTATCAAAAAGTGACTTTTTATGAGTTGGTGCATTATTAGATTTTAGGTGTTACATATTATAAGTATTAGGTTGTGCTGCATAAAAACGGCTGAGCTCTTTGAACGGGCGGTCCCCTAGGACAGATCTTAATATATTGGTAACCAATAGTGAACAGAACTCTTTATTGCTGACATTCTGGTCAAATCTACAGTGAAAGATCCCACCTCGACAAAACTAAGCTATTTATAAGAATGTTGTCCAAAATGATTAACTAAATTTCTCATTTTATTATTTGAAGCACCTTTTACACTCCTCTCTGCTCATCTAAAACAGGGGTACTGTAAGTTTACCTGAAACAAACAAGGTATGGAAGCATTTACAACCACGGCCCACTGTAGAGCTATCTTTTTTTATTTCCTGTCAAGACTTTAGACTTTCTTTTTATTTTATTTTTAATCATCTTAGCCTTGTGTAAATTGTGTGGAGGTATGAGGAAGAGTCGCACCTTACCTGTTCTCGTAAAAAATAAAAACAGAAATCACAATTTCTCCATTTGTAGAAATATTGACAATTTTGCCCTGATTGATGTTTGTAGCAAACTGCTGTGATTTAGGCCCCTTGCATTATACTGCGTATAAGCAGCCTGTGGCATCCTTCCCGTTCTGACTCCGTTCATAATTGTCCGAGAACTTCACTGGAGAAATCAAAAAAATATGACTGGGTTAAGATTAGGTCTCAGCCCGTGTCTGAAATGAACAATAATACTTCCCTTTTGCGTCCTACCAATTAGTATAGCAATAGAAATGTGTTTTGATGTGTCACAACTGTAAACGTACTCGTTCAGGATCAGCTTGAAAGATGACTCGAGGTCTTCGTGATAATTGTGTATTTAACAAGATAAGAAGAAGAAGAAAAAAAACCTTACACTTGTCTTTTTGAAGCTGAAGTTGTGTTTGGTCCCAGAATCCAGCTCAGTCCACCGTCATCTCACAATCTGAACCGCTGTGTTTGGAGTGGTTCACGGACGTTAACTGTGCACAGGATCAAACCAGATTACGTTCAGACCAGTGATTTGAAACCAGTGCAAAAGTGCCTTAGAACACAGTTCCTGGATTAACTATATGGTTCGAAGTAAAGCCAAAATACTTTAAAAGTTACTAGGAATAAATGCAATTTCCCTATGAATTGGTTTTTTTTAACAGCAGACTTGTATTATTCAATAAATTATGTGATTCAAATGTGAGGCTTAGTGGCAATTTTAAAAAATTTGAATCCAAATAAATTCATATTTTATAATTAATAAATTCAACAAGAACTACCAACAGAGCCAGTGGATTTTTTTTTCTTTTACAGTTTTAGATGACCAAAAGCATACAATCTGATTTTATTCTGATTTAGATTTTAGCTATGACGGTTTTATTCATATGCCGGAATTCAGAAATAATGTCTCCCTTTGCCACGATCCAAAAGTTATTCATAGTATAAAAATCACACTTTCCCAAGTGAATCTTGAAATTTTGATGGAAAATTCAGCTTTTAATCATGTTAAACTTTTTTTAAATGCAGATAGCACCACAAATGAAACTCGGCAACTCTTTTTACACTCAGCATTGGGAATGAAATGATCTTAAAGTTCGTCCACACTTTAAATATTTGCACTGGTGTCGATCAAAAATATTGCACGCATTGCCATGTTTCTCTGTAGCCTATAGTTTACTTTGCACTTAAGGGATATGCTGAAAAGACAAGTGTAAGCAGAGAAAATAGAACGCATAAATAGAATTTATCTGACCTCACGGTAAAGACTAACTTTTCAAGTTATCTCCTAAAATCAGAATTTTAAAATGTCCTTTAAGCTCTCATTTTGCATCGATATGTCATCATAGTCTCCATTTCTGTGCTTCTTTATTAAAAAAAATAAAATAAAAAAGTTATGTTATTGTTGATATTGACAAAAGGCAGAGATTGTATTTGTCGGAAGTTGCTGCTTGAATGCCCTAAAGCCTTATGAGAAGTGAATAGCAATGAAGTCAAATTTGTATCCAATTCCAATAAGACCAACAAGTCACATTGAACATCCTGGGGAAAAAAATGGCTCCCACGTACAATTTGAAAGAGGAACACGAATAATGTAACTGTGTTCAATGGTACCAAAATATTTACCAAGCCTGCTGTGTTTGCTGCTGTAATCGTCTTTCTTAAGTATTGAACCATTGATGGAAACGGGAAATCTGGGTTTGGACCATAGAATTTGTTTAGAGTTCAGCGGGTGGGGAAACCCTGCTGCACTACATGTTTGCAGCCATGTATAGAAAACAAAACTACTCGTTAAGTGTTTGAACTGTGGTGTTTCAGAAAGGATAATTTAACCCTTATTTCCTTTAGGTGTTCTCATTTTTGAAAAAAAAAGAAAAAAAATGGAAGAAGAAGAAAAAAAAATAAAGAAATCTACAAACGATAGCTAACCTTTTTGGGGCTTTTGAGTACCCAATCCAACATTATTATGCTGTTGTACAATGTCTGGTTCCGATGAAAAAATATCCCCTTTTTATACTGTTATGGGAATGAACAGATAGGAAGCACAGTGTGGGTGTACGATATGAAACGTGAAGAACAAATATGCAGTTCTCTACTAATTAACGGTGAGGGCTTTTAATGTGGAGAAAGGAAAGCATGGCGAGACGAGTAAACATCTCACCTTCCTGATTGGTCCATTTCTGGGCTTGGCCACCAGCTGGGTTCCTCGACAGCCCGTAGACTCTTTTGGATCTTGCTTATTCGGGTCCAAATAATGACGGGACACTCCGTTATCTTTCTATCCACGACCACGACGGGCATCAGCTTGCTCGCTTCAAGTGTGCCTGCCCATAGTAGGTAGGAATGTAGCTGTCCGACTCCACTCGTCAGTCCTTAAAATGGTTGAGTTGATGCTGAATCTCAAAGCCCCCCCCCCCCCCACCGTTTTACTCTTTTTACAGGATCAGCGTGTATCTTTGAAAGTGAGAACTGTTTGAAACTAGTTGTTGTAGAAATAAGCTTTGTTAGGCAGCCTGTCGCCCAGCTTAAGAGCCCGGTTTTTAACCACACGATGAATCGGGACAATCTGGGTAATGAAGCTGTCAAAAACCCAAATTGTTTGTTGTTCTGTGATCATTTTAATAGAAAATTACTATGAATCCCTCACTGTGTGCAGTCGTCGGACTGTAATATTCCCACTTTACCCAAAGTTAACCCCTTGCTGACAACACACTGGATACTTGTATATATGTTTAGTTTGTTTCCAATGCATTTCTCTTCTCAGACTGTTGTCTCCATAGTTTGACACTAGAATCTCTCCTTCTTGCCTTTCTCCCATATAAATCTGATTACCTGATGGTGGGTTGTGATGTTGCCTAGAATGATTGTTTACAATTTTATTCCATTTATCTCTGGATATTCTGTAAATATTGTAATTCATTGTCTTTTTTTAACTTGATAATAAAGTTATCAGATAACAAATAATGGTGTTAATCTCCTTTATGTCCATCATTAATCCTGTGTGATATTCACTTTTTAATATGACACATATCATAATGAACAAATATTTAAAGTTGACGGCAACAGTTATAGCTGCTCCTTATTCGAGCTTATTATTTGGTCAAAATGTTTTTTTAATGAATACTTAAAAACATCATTAACCTTAACTGAACATATTTGACAATATTTAACAAATGTTTCAATGTTAATATGTGAAAGAACGTTTATTTTCACTGTAAGAACAAGGGAAAGCTGCATGAAAGAAAATCCTCTAAGTTGAAATGTGTATATCGTGCCTCTTCAATATTATAAGGTTGAAATGCTTTTAATATATGTTGATTACTCTTTCTCCATAGACCACATCCTTTGTAGAAAATCTTTTGCCGTAACAGGATTCACAGCTTTTCTTTGTAACTTGTCCACAGCAGCTCCTTGAATGAGCAATAACAGTTCCTGCACCATGTTCACAGGAAATAGCTTCAGGCTTTGAAGGCATCTCAATTGCCTGTGCTCTCTGTTGGACCCTTCCACCCCTCTGTTTCTCTTTCTCCTCTCCACACCCTGGAGGTGCTCCGGAGACCAAAACCACAGCCTCTGCTGTTGCCAGCTGTGTGTGTGTGTGTGCGCATGAAATGCTGCAGCTCCTGCACCCTAAATACCACAAGCCATTGATGCCAGCAAGTATGCCGAGCTTCGTGTCACCGGTTCTTCGTTCTCTAAAAGGCCACTGTTTCGATTTTCCTCCTGCTTGAATGTTGTAATTTCAGATATGTCCTCCACATTTTCTCGGCCGCCTATTATAGAAGGGGCTGAGTCTTTATTTCACATCTCTAACATCATCTCTTAAAAATATCTCCCAAGTCACGGGGGGTTGGGATGGTAATCTCAGCAGCTCACCACATCAGAAAGGAGGGCCGGTGGCAGACTGACGACCCCTGGAGACGGGAGCAAGAGGCACAGCCATGGTGGGCAGAGGGGAAAAGACGACACTGCTGCTGCTGCTGAGAGGAGCAACATAAGGAATGCCTGATGAGTGAGCGCTCAGGCCGAGGCAGGCGAGGGCACAACTCCTGTTGTAATAACAGGATGATAGAGAGGGAGGAGTGCAGCAGTATGGGGGGGGGGGGGGGGGTGGGGGTCAGGATGCAAGAAGAGTAAGAAAGGCAAAGTGTGGCAGAAGGACAGAGGCAGTTGAGAGGAGTGGGAGATGAAGAGAGCCAGGCTCATACATACAGCCATTGAATTTAAGAGGGAGTGATGTGAGAATAAGGGGAAAGTGGCCCAGGGAAGAGACCCCATTGAGCTCACAGCATATTATCTCCCCCACTTAACAGGCCTCTTAAAGTCAGAGTTGGGCAACTTGGCTGCATTGAAGATAGAAGTCAATAAAACCTTTGAATACTGAGTGCTTCATCGGTGATTTTGAAATTCCTCCATGCATTGCTTGAAGCACCGGGGATTGTTGAAACTTCTGATAAGAGTTCAAACTGCAGTCTCGAGTTGAGTCCGGGCAACGAGGGATTTTTTTTTTTTTTCTTGTGTCACTACAAGAAGGAACAAAACTTCAGTTAATGTTTCCAAGCTCAAGTACGAGCTACATTATAATTGTATGTTGGGGAACATGTCTTCTGGTAGATCTAGTCGTTTTGGTGTTTGCTTAAGAGCAACGGCGGAGGAGTCTTGAAGAAGTTGTTAAGCACGTAAACATCAGGCTGTATTTGCAATGTCAGCCCAGTGGAGTAAATAACCAGACTTGTAGATCGTTTTTAATGCTATCTTAACCTGGCACAGTAGGTATAGCATTAACATTTTTTTTTTAAAAAGAAGGTATTTTCCTAATTTCTTCCTGTTTCTTCCAAACTGAGAATGATGAGACAGACATGAAAAATAAGATGCTTGACATCCTGAAAATGTTGGCACTTGTGTAGCTTTTTTTTTAGAATTTGAGTGAATAATAATATAACAAAAATGTGTCATTCCAACATTCTTTTCAAAAAATCCCCTCATACTTCCACTGACTACACCTGATTAGAAATAATTCTTGAAATAGTCTTTGAGAAAGTATTTTAGTGAGTGAACGATGTTTACTTCTCATGGCTCACTGGGTCAAGTGATGCTACTGAAGCTTTCATTCATTTCACCTTTGCTTTTCTGACTGTGACAAGTCAAAATGCTCGCTATAAAAAGAGTTTATGGTTCATTATTGTGTGTGTGTGTGTGTGTGTGTGTGTGTGTGTGTGTGTGTGTGTGTGTGTGTGTGTGTGTGTGTGTGTGTGTGTGTGTGTGTGTGTGTGTGTGTGTGTGTGTGTGTGTTGAAAAATGTCAGAGACCTTCAGAATTCATTTTGATTCACCATAAACATTTATTTCTCATCCTCACCTTGCTGTGCTGCACAAGGTAAAAAATACATGTTGTGAGGATAAGGACAGACAGAAAGTCGTGTAAAAAGTTAGATCACCAATGACAAGAAGAAATATTTTTCTTTCAATGAGCCCATACGAGGCCATGAATCGACTTCATTTTTACATGTCACAATGAACACAGAATATTTGATATTTTAATGATCAGTTATTGTCATATAGATTATTGCACGTTCTTTATTTTTCTTATGGGAAATAATTCTGCAGTTATGTAACATGGGATATTGGAATATTTACTTGGAAAGGCCACATGTCTCTCATTTCCTTATGAGAATGTTGTTGGGTTCTGGGGCCTCGCTGTGTGGAGTTGGCATTTTCTACCAGTGTTGGCATGGACTTTCTCACTGTGACGCCCTGAGCAAGACCCTTCACACCCCCAACTGCTCCCATATACTGCAAAGTATCCCCAGGAATGGGTTAATTGCAGAAAACACATGTTGTTGGACACTCATTGTATATGTGACAGATATAGAATTTTTCTTCTGTTGATAATCACTTGGCAGTCCTGACAACTTTCAAATGCCTTACTATTTTGGGGGGAGGAAAGGTTGTTCTGTTTTCTACAATCAACTGATGTTTTAAAACAGTAGAGTGTGTTCACTTAAATTGTTGAGACACATAGTGGTGAAGTGTTAATGCTCTCGTCACACAGGGAAAATGTTGTTGGTTCAAGTTCTAGCTCGGCCTTTCTGTGTGGAATTTGCATGTTCTCCCTTTGCATTCATGGTCGTCTGAGGTGATCTCCAGCCTGTTTGTGGCTTCAATAAAGTGGTGTTGAAGATACATGTTTGAAGTCCTGAAACAGGTTCTGCTTTAATATACTAAATGATGCTGTATATTGATTCTTTCTTTTTCTTTTTGCCCCCCCCCCCGAGTTTTGTTATCAATCAGTGTTAAAAACATCCCTGAAGTAATCCAGTATAATTGGATGGCGGTAGCTGCAATGTGCCAGTGAGCCGCCGGTGGCGCTGCAGTCTCACCTCAGAACACAGAAGAAGAAGAGTGAAAAGTCATGGCGGCTGACAGTTTGTGATGAGCCAACGAAAATAGTAAAGTCACTTCCAAGTTGGATATTTAAGGTTTAAGCGAGGACTGGGGATACACACTCTGCCGGCAAAATGCAGATAACTTTGAAGACCTTACAGCAACAGACGTTCAAAGTCGAAATCGATGAGGAGGAGACGGTGAGTTAAAAAAAAAAAAAAAAGAGAAAACCATGCCTTCATGAAGGGGGAGGAATGGGAGCTGGGTACATCTTGGAAACCAATGCAGTTTGTGATATTTATATTTAGACAGTTTAAAGATAGATGCCAATAAACGGAAACAGATTGGTTTAAGCATGAGCTGGCGACGTGGCTTGGAGTTGGATCTTAGTTTAAATTAGATTAGTGGCATTTATCACAAATCTAGTTTGTGTTCAGCATTTAGTCGGAGCCCGTTTCAGGCTCCACATATGGAGGAGAGTTGACAGGTTAGCATAGAGTCCAACTTTAACTCTTTCTGGCGGTTTTTATTTTGCAGTTTTCTCCGAGGTGAACGACCGTTGTCGCCTTGTCGGTCGTAGTAGTTAATCATCACGTCTGCAGTTACAGGAGTCTAAAATTACTGTGACTAAACTTGAATAAAGCAGAGTCATCGTGAGGTTATGTTTGGTGGTAAATAAGATCTGTTAGCTAATGTTAGCTCCAACTTTCCAGGCCTTCTTCTGTCACTAGATCCTTTATTTCTGATATGAGATACGTATTTTTTTCCCCCCCAAAAGAAGGCTTTAGATTTGTTTTTCTATTCACAATCATGAAGTTTAAATATAGTTTTTATGGTAACGATTAAGTCATTGCGTTTAAGGCTAACGTGAAACTGAGACATACTTGTTTGTGGTGATTAAGCTACTTTGTAAGACAAAGTAAAGAGAAACAGGGGTATATTGTAATGTGCAATGTTCAAACTAGTGGATGGTTTCCTTTTTTATGGGTTGAATGAAACTGTAACAAAGTACTCACCGTTTGGTTTTTTTTTATTGTTTGTTCTCCATATAAATTTACGATTACTCAAAAAGACAATTTCCCACAGGTGAAGACACTGAAGGAAAGGATCGAACAGGAGAAGGGAAAAGAGCATTTTTCAGTTGCTGGTCAGAAACTGATTTATGCAGGTATGTTGAGTTATTGGATTTAAGTCTTTCCTCAGATTATATCATTAATTTGTTTGTATTTTGTTGTGTACTGTTCAAATGAATACATCACTATAACTTAAACTATGTCTTTCACAGCTGAATTATAGCTCATTGTATCCTGCAGCTCTCAAAGTTTTACCTTCACTTTTATTTATATCTCAGTGTAAGCGTCTCAAGGTACTTTACATTCCAATAAAACATAGAGGAAGAACTCCACCTGGGGGATATTTGGAAAGAAAAACTAATTTACATCAGAAATGAAACTTCCAGCGAAATGGTTTTATGGTTAAGCCAGTAGGGGCTAATAAAGTGGAAAAGGGTGAGCAGAGATCAATAAAAAGAAAGTTGACACCAACAGCAATCTAACACAGATACTTCAAATTTGGCGGAAGGGGGAAGTGCCACAATTACCACCTTCCAGCTCAACAGCCAGAGATCATTGTCGGAAAGTTAAGAAAGAGTTCAAAGCACAGACTAAAGAAGAAAGACACATGAAGTAATTGGCATGCAGTAGTTTTATTTGTTTTGACCAGTGATCATGAGTTATTATCATAAGCACACTGTCACATAAATAACTGCAATTGTTTTAATTCGCATTAAAACACGAGTCCCAGTTAAATGGAAAATGACTTCAATAAATATTTATGCTCGTCTAACTTTTAGATGTGGTCTTTTAGCAAATAACAATTTTCTCCAGACTAATAGTTTGTGCTTTCCCAAAATGTTTTCTATGTTGCGGCATAGCATCTTAGCATTAAGACTTTCAGAGGGCCGGATTTGGATTCAGGCTTTATGGAGGGCCGATTAATGCAAGATCATTTGAGGACAATCTTGTTGAGACACAATTAACAGTGAGAGATTTAAGCAGAAGTCACTCAGGTTTTAGCTTCAGATGTAAAGGGTTCCTCATGTTTTGTTTTGTTTTCCCTGGAACCACTCAGATTGCCTTCAAGAAAGGTTGTGAATCACCTTTGCGGTCTCCTAATTTTCCAAAACTCTATAGCGAAGCCGAACTTTGGACAAGACACACCCACTCTCACCAACATAGGAAAGCGGGACCTTTTAAAGGAGAAGTTAAGGGCAGTTTCCCCATCTAGAGTCTGTGCTAGTTTCTAGAAAGTGTCTTTTTATGGCTTATTTGACATGTGTAAATCTAACATGACAAAGATCACAGCTTGGACATCACTCGTCTGGACAACTCAGGCTGTTTACGTTTTGTTCAATTGCACCATCATCGTGGCAACTATGAAATCCAGTTTGGAAAAATCCCTCAGCTTTGCTTACCAGCCTCATGACTTGTCAGGACATTACTGATGTGAAATGTGTCGTTGGTTTTGAACAAGCAAAAACATTTCTGACACGCGATAACAAGATCTGTTACCGAAGTGGGTTCCCGAGCAGTTGGCAGTCGACAGATGGAGAAGGCGGGTGGAGGTGTGTCAAGGGCTCTTGGATGTGTTTGACGCTGACATACAGAACTTCTTAAAATCACAAACATTATAGTCATGGAGAAGAACGTGATGCATTCTGGGCTTTAGTACCAAAAGGAAAATTCACTTCTCTGAACATGTTTTAATAATTAGGCTATGGAAAGTAATGGTCTTTATGTTAAATCATAGCGTCTTTGAGAGTACGCTGCAGACTAGAACTTATTTTTGTCTTGATTGTATTATTGTCGTTGTCAGAGATGTGTTTCCTGACACATGCTTACGTTCGATCAACTTTAAAGAGTTCTGTCTTTAATAAGGTTGCTTTGAGATAAAGCTCAGAGGACATGGAGAGAGGCTTGTGATGTGTTAATTACAACTTTGTGTACATTTAGTTTGAAAATGACCCAAAGGATGCTCAATAGTTTGCCACTCCCAAACAAAGGCAGCGCTTCACAGTGTAACGAGGAACCGCATGTAGTGACAGAAGCAGATGTCTACCAGCTCTGTTCAGTGATACAGTATGATACTATCTTAGGTCACAGCAGGTAAAGTCAGTGAGCCGTGACTTGATTTTTGTGTGTTTTCACAGGAAAAATCCTCAACGATGACACGCAACTCAAAGAATACAAAATCGACGAGAAGAACTTTGTGGTCGTCATGGTGACAAAGGTTTGGGAATTTGATCATTGTCAGTAAATTGATGGATTAAACGGGATTTTTTTTTTTTTTCTAGTAACGTTTTGTCCTTGAATGTTCTCAGTGCAAGATAATATTGAACTATGAGTACGTTCTATAACCTCTTTTCACTGTCTGCCACTTGTGTCGGTGTTCGTCCTGTTGAAAAGCCTCTTCTATTGCACAGGAACAAGTAGTTCCTGCTTTGGCTTGGAGTTCGGGTTGTGTGTTCCTGTTTTATTATTATTCATATATATATATAATTTTTGCCTGAAAAAGTTTTAAAGTTGTTGGTTGATTACCTTCTTGTTAAATTGTGCCACAAAACATTTAAAAGGATATAGTGTTCTACTTAATGAAAGTTAATTAGTGAAGTTATTGCTTATGTTTCCTTTCAAAATTTAAAGGTGAAGCAATGATTTTTAATCCCGCTGAGCAGCTCAGGAACCAGATTATAAAATCACCTTATATATTTGAATGTGAAAGTAGTGTTACATAACTAATTTAACAAGATAGGCTATTTCCTTAAATGCATTGTACAACTTGTACACACAATGGACATTGTTAAAAAGTAAACAGATAATAAGTTTTTTGTTTTTGATTTTGACTAACCCTGACGAAGGCATTATTTAAATTTATATGATTAATCCACTTGAAACGACTTCAGGCCAACTATTGTTGAAATTACTTTGTAATACTGAAAAGGGTCCAATATCATTTAACCTTGTTTTATAGACTAAAGCAGCCTCCGCTGCCCCGGCAGCCTCTGGGGCAGCTTCAGCTTCAGCTCCCAGCACCTCGGCTCCAGCAGCTCCCCCAGCCTCCTCCACCTCCGCCTCCTCTGACAAACCAGCAGAGTCTTCCCCAACAGAGGACAAACCCGAGGAGAAACAGTCTTCCCCCGCTGAGCCGCCTTCCACCCCTGTCGGGTAAAGATGGATTGTCTTTGAACATAGTTTGGTGTTGGTGCGTCTTGCATTAAGAAATAAAGTCTTGATTGTACCTCAGTAAAGTTTCGTTTCTCCCATAGAAGCGCTGAAGGTTCGGCACCTACAAGCTTAATCAGTGAAGCTGTGTCAAATCTCGGTAAGGCCGCTCTTGTAAAGGTCATGAATAATGATTTCTTTTTATTGCTCTGTGATCAGTTGGAAAATGTAATTGAGTCCGTTATGTTTTGTCATGCATCAGCTCCTGGAGTTTTACAAATCTTTGCTCTTGAATCGCCTGTCATCATAGAAGCTGTTTACGTCTGGCCCATATTATATCTGTTGGACATCGCCGCATGCTGACATTGACTCAGGCTGATCAATAAGCAGCCTGGTAGCGCAGTCCAGCCAGAACCTAATCCCACTTCCTCTGAACTTCGCTAGTATTGCTTTGCACAGAGCAAATCCTGTAGGTCTTAATTATTATGACTCATGCAGCCGATGAGTGAATCTTTGGCATTTTATGCAGGTTGTTTATTTTCATGGGAGCCAGTGGAGGAATTGATTTCTATCAGTCTCACTTTTATATCGGCTTTAAAGTTAAACACACTTGATGTATTTTTCGGATTATTATACAAGTTTCTTTACACTGCAACATACAAAGGTATGTGTGCTTGATCTTAGTCAATTCTGACTTCCAGGTCTGAAACACTTTTTGTCTCTTGTGCTTTAGTAACAGGCATGGCTTATGACGCCATGGTGACTGAGATGATGCTCATGGGCTACGAGAGGGAGCAGGTGGTGGCAGCGCTGAGGGCGAGCTTCAACAACCCAGACAGAGCTGTGGAGTACCTGCTCACAGTAAGAACCGCACAGTGATGGATTAGTACACAGCTTGACACATATCTGGTCGTACATTCAGATCGCCTTGGTGATCATGGACGCACACATAAGTAATTATGGAATTAAGTTTTGTGCCAGATATTCAAACCATATGACTTATTGAAAGAGGAAAAATAGTCTTGGTGACTCTTCCTGGATATTATGATCCTTAACTTAGAGTGAACTAGGACTGGGCAAAAAATCGATTTAATCAATTTATCGAATGTGTAGCTAAAAAAAACATTTGATTTAATAAATTTGAGGTTTTTTTCAGCATTTCTACCATTCCTTGTGGGTCTTCATAGTTGCTGTTCCACTTTTGCTGAAACAGGTGTTAAAGCTTGAATTTGTTGAATGACGGAGTCTCATTTACTTTATATTTTGGTATTGTTGCTATGCATTTTAGCTCTGTGGACAATCCAAGCAAATAAGTTGCACTTTTGACAATATATCTGATGTCTGCAGCCATGCTTAAGTGCATTAAGAGAACAAATCGAATTGAATCTCGAATTAAAATTTTTTTCAGTTTGGTTTTGTTTTTTTTAGGTCAAATCGTCCAGCCCGAGAGTGAACCCGAATTACTCATTAGCATTTTCACTTTTCTCAGGGTTTCCCAGGCAGAGATCAGGCCCCTGCATCAGTGCCTGAGACGTTGGCGCCCCCAGTGAGTGGCGCTCCAGCGGTGCCTGCAGGTGGCCAGAGTGTCCCCGCCAACACGGGCTCCTCACCCAGCGCCGGCGGAGGTAAACAGCCTGTACAGTTCAAGCACAGCGCCGCAACTACAATAAGTTGGCCTCGCTCGTTGCTCCAACCTGTTCTGCCTTCTGTGTTTGCCTTCTTCCAGGCAATCCCTTGAGCTTCCTGAGAAATCAGCCCCAGTTCCACGTGATGCGACAGCTGATCCAGCAAAACGCCTCCCTGCTTCCCGCTCTGCTGCAGGAGATCGGCAGGGAGAACCCGGAGCTGCTGCAGGTTTGAGTGGGCGGTCCTTATTATGAGTCGCGTCGCTTGCGATTTGTTTGGAGCCAGGAGCGTTGTGAGGAGTCCATGCTTTAGAAGTCTTTCATTTACCATCGCAGGAGATCAGCAGCCACCAAGAGGAGTTCATCCAGATGCTGAATGAGCCCAACCCAGACGCAGTGCCCGTTGGCGGGGGTGGGGGAGGAGGCACGGGCGGAGCAGGCGGAGCTGGAGGGATAGGAGCAGACACACCTGGTGGAAATAACATGAGCTATATTCAGGTCACGCCCCAGGAGAAAGAGGCCATAGAGAGGGTATGTAACGCCCCCCACTCCCCCCCATTACTTCAAGCCACTTTAACAGAATTGCTGGAATATTATGTAAATCCATTTCTTTGATGATCTTGCCAAAAGCCTCAGCGTAAGTCTTATCCACCACAAAGCACTGAAGAGAGCAGTAAACAATATAGCAGAAGTTGCCATTTGCTTATAAAGTATTTTTTGACTAATTTGCAGTTCTTGTGTGTGACTTTGCTTTATTCCAGCTAAAAGCCTTAGGATTTCCAGAGGGACTTGTTATACAAGCCTACTTTGCCTGTGAGAAGAATGAGAACCTGGCTGCCAACTTCCTTTTACAACAGAACTTTGACGATGATTGAAATGGCCTTTTTCATTTTTTTTTTTGTTTTGTTTGTTTGCATACTTCGTTCCTGTACTTTTCGATTGCTCATATTCAATATGTGTACAAGCCTTTTAATTTCCCACAAAGATCTCTCACTCACCTCTTTCACGTTCAACTCTAATAACACTGGATCATTATCAGCTCTTGGCTGATTTACAAGTACAGGCTGTTGTTTGTGACCAGGTTTAAAAATGGATAAAAAAAAAAAAAAAAGAATTAAAGTTCAATACTTTGCATTATAAATTACTTGTGTTCTATTGATTTCTTAAAATACTTTATTCAAAACCAGTATAATCTCAACATCGATCTGAAACCAGATGACAGTATTCATCGTCTCTTATTTGAATTTCCAAGTTTGTAGAGATGGAAAATTTGGAGAGAAAAAAAACAAAACTGCAAAACAAGCAACACGTCCAACACTTTTCTATCAAACATCCATTATTTGCATGTGAAGTGGCCGGAATTCTCAACAGGAGCTGTGTGAAGAAACCTGAACAGCTTTGCATGTATGAAGGTGTTTTACCGTGTATAAAGTTTACATAGGCGTCAGAAGACTTGGTTGCAATGACTTGTCATTTTTAAAAAGGAAATAAAAGTTTTGCAGAAAGATGCGTCGGTGGCTGTTGGGTTTTGTGCACCTTTTGAAGACGCAACACCTTACGTGAACCGAGAACCGTCGCTTATACTGGAATTGTCTCAATTGAAATGGCTTCTTTTTTTTTTTGCTTCTTTTTAAATCCCATTGGATCATATTTCAAAACACTTGATCTCCTCTGTTGTTATTGCTCTACAATTTTCCACCAAACAGTCCCAACATGGGCTGTTCCACTAATGCGGGGGTGTCAAACACAGCCTGGTGCTGATCCTGATGGGGCCAGAGCAGTATAGAGATATGTGGGGAGCGTTCAATGCCGCAGTACAGGTATTGCTGCCATCTGCTGTTCTGTACTGCGTTTCAGGACTTGCATGCTGCTAACCTCTGTGGACAAGACTGAGAATTGCAGGTACTGCTATTATAAAACTGATGCCTCAGGCTGGATCTGGTCCGCCGGCTTTATGTTTGGCACCCCGGTGTCATGTAATCTTACTCGCATTCAGGCAAAAACACCCTGCCGCCTCCAGTTCCGACTCTGGTCTCTAAAATCAACCTCTTGACTTAGTCTTTCAACCGTCCAGTTGTTTTCACTGCCACTGCTTGCTATTCTTTAGAAAGTTCAAAACCCAGGCATTAATTTTCTGTACTGCTTCATTGAATTCATCGTGTGGGGGGGGTAATCTCAGCAGACTATAGACAATTGTAAAATTACACGCCGGATAAACACGTATGCAATCACACCTATTTTAAAGTCACCAATTGGCCTCAAATGTGTGCTCTCAAACTCAGAGAAAAGTCCCACACTATTCACATTGCATAACTTCAGAAATGATCCATTCAAATGAAATACAATTTTAAAAAAAAATACTTGACACTGATGTACAGAACCAGACTTTCAGGCCAGGTTTATGATGCATTAAAACACAACAAATGATAACCTGAGACAGCTGATAATGACTACATGTATAATTCGCTCATACAGAAACAACCGTTGCTATTAAGTTACCCTTTAAGAGGATACAGGGTGTAATTTATTTTCATGTGTGCTTTATTGGTGTCATCAAATCCACTTCATGGCATTACATCAGCCTTGTTAGTAAGTTGTAAACGGTAATTATAACCTTAACCCTTAAAAGTAAAAAAAATGCAGCCATACCCCTGTGGGGCATTTTGGGACAGAGAAGGCCTGACTCGGAGCTCAGGCTGCTGATGCCGACTTATCCTATAGGGGGCATCACAGACCATGGTTTTAGACCAACAGGCAGCTTGGTAGCTGCGTTTACCAACTTGAAAAATTAGTCAGCATCTAAACTTTAACCCCAACAAAATATATACCTTGAAGTCCATTCTTTATTATTTTTTATCTTCCCCTCAAGTTGGACAAACATATCATTTAGTACTTATCTTTCAGAACTTCAACAGAAATGGCAGCAGATGTTTTGATATTGTAGTGCACTGCAAACAGACACAGGCAACCACACACACTCAAATTCACACCTATGGGAACTTTAGCGAGGACATCAAGGACATTTTTGGACCGTGGGAGGAAACTTGAACTGGAGCACCCAGAGCAAACGCACACAAACAGGGGAGACCATGCAGACTTCACACCGAGGTCCCTCAGTATTGCTCAAATGCTGCCTTATATCTATTATACATATCATATTCATTTATTTTTGGGAATTTGCTGATGTATATTGATTAACAATGAAGTTTGTGAACTCAATGGCTTTATTTTTCTCGCATACTGCAAAGTTAAAGCAATCTAAGTTTTTATAGTTTAATTACAGATGTTGGTACTGAATGTGACTCGGTTTTTTAAGAAGAAATGTGGCAGTTTGTTTTGTTTCCCCCCCCAAAAAAACTACATCACTATCACACAATTTGCATACAGTGATACAAAATGTCAAAAATCATGTTGCAGAAACCAATGAAAACAATATCTCATTCCAGCATCTTTGTGGGGTTTTCTTCTTTTTTATTTTTTTTATTTATTAGTATTATTATTCTTACAGTGCACCCGAGAGCTCTGGCACAGTGTAGAAATCAGAATTGGTGTCACCCTTGAATGTCAAGTAGTAACTTGGCTGTACTCTCTATTCTTCCCCATGACAGGTGGAAAGAGAACCCCATGGAAATTGGGCATTGTAGGAGCGAATCTTCTTTTGAAGCTCTTTTTAACAGCAACATTGTGCTAGTTTGCTTCAGGTCATCACAGTATTATCAGCGAGGGCATTGTGTTTGAGCCGACTGTGAGCTATTACTGCCATTTAAATGAGCTTCTCCATTACATTACCAGGTAAATATACTATTACTGTAACTCATAATGTCCGAGGACTTGACAAGCAAGGTTTTTTTTTTTTTTTCATATACATTGATACATCAAGATGTTTTAGTGTGGCTATGATGAAGTAGTATTAAGATCAAGGTGGTTTTCTTATTTCAAATACACTTTTATTTATTTTTTTTAAATGTAAAATAAAAAACCATAACAAAGCATTTTTATTTACAAATGTACAAAATTCAAGATTATATTACATATTTTTTTGGCTATAAACAAAAAAAAATCTTTGTTCAGAGTTACTCATTCAATACAAAAATATGAATGTCTCGTATAAATTATTGCACTTTGCAGCTGCAGTGCATTGTAGATTGCCATCACCATTTAAAGAGTGTTCACCTGATTTGAGTCGTATTGAGACGTTTCCGCGAAACACACAATCAACTGTATGGCACTTTGTCAATTCACCCTTTTTGAATAATTGTCTTTATCTTTGGTACCTATTATAAAAAAAAAAAAAAAAAAAACCTTCTTCAGAGTTACTGAGCACCATTCTGTATAAATTAACATTGTACCTGAAATCGATGGCAACGCAGGTGAAATGTGTGTATAAATATAGTGTATTTATTAATACAGTATTTTGAACAGTGTGTAGTTGGACTAATGATGGCGTGATGCTGGTAAGAAGGCCTCTGGAGATGTTTGTCTGTTGCTCCTGGATTCCCTGACAGAAAAAAATAAATTTCCAGTTAAAAGCTTTTGGCACCTGGTCCTCCAAGTTTTGTCGGTTAAATAAGACAAATTCCAGTTTGGTCCCTTTCATAAAAGTTTACAACCCTGGTTGAGAGGTCTTGTCGAGTCACCTGCACGATGTCAGGATCAGTCTTGAGAGAAATTCTAGGCTCGTAAAGGAGAAATGTTCTTTTTAGCCATGAACACCACAGCTTGTCTTGTTGCTTGACGTCGACTTGAAGGCAAATTATGGCTTTATAAAGTGTAGGTCACACGTTTGTTCAGGGTTCTGCTAACATATATATTTCACTCTGGAGCCTTCATCCATTGCCATCTTGTCTTGTCCTCCGACCGAGGTCTCATAAGTGTCTCTTCATATGGAGCGCTAGGTGGTCTGACCTTGAAAACGCCCGGTCGCACTTCTGACACTGAAATGGTCGGTGGCCTGTGTGTTTCCTGTAGTGGCGAGTGAGCTCATCCGAACGTGCAAACTTCCAACCGCAGCCCTCCCAGTCACAGTGGTAAGGCTTCTCCCCTTTGAAGGAAAACACAATACACAGACGCAGCAGTTAGTACCGGCTGCAAGGTTGAAATGGCCCTGGCCACCGGACCTGCGCAAGGAAAGAGGTCCGTCCTGTCCTGCAGCCTGTGTTTTCAGACCAAAGCAATCAGCCCGGGGATTGTATTTGAGCAGGGATCGGCACTAACCTGTTCCACCGCACCTGCTCAACTGCTCTGCGATGCCATCCCCCACCCATCTAACAACTATCCGCAACTCAATTAAAAAAAAAGTAAAGTGTTTTGTTCATATAATGTGCGACTGATGTGGCTGTTTTGGTCGTTTTCAACAATAAAAACACGGCGATAAAAAAAAAAAAAAAAAAAAAAAAACCTTCAAATAGAGAACACAGCAAGTCTGTAATCTACTTGTCAACTAAGTGAAGCCAGATGTAAAAAAAATAAAATAAAAAAGGACCAGAAACATTTCACGAACATCTACTTCTATCTTAACGTGCGGCAGCCCACCTGTGTGTGTCCGGTGATGTGCTTTAAGGTGGGAGCTCTTTGTGTACGTCTTCCCGCAGCCCACGTAGTCGCATGTGTGTGTTGCCACTCTCTTCCTCGGCCAAGAGCGCCTACCGCGTTTAGGCTTGGTCTCCTCTGGCAGGCAGTCCCCACTGGAGATCATGAGGGGCTCTGCAGAGTCAAAACATCATCATCATCATCATCACTCTATTTGAACACAGTGCCACTGCATGGGTCGCTCAAGTACACACAGGCTTGAACTACTTGATCATGGAGTCAGATATTTAGCTTTTATGAACCACCATGTTGTATTTTGTAGCTTTCAGGGATAAAGCTCATCAGATGTAAAGTCAGAGACTTTTTTTTGGTAACTTTTACCTTCCTTAAAGTAATAACGTCAGTTTTTTGTTGAATAATGCAAAGACATCACATTGATGGTCACATATCAAGTTTATAATGGATAGATTGTCTCTTCCATTCACACAAGATCTATTTAAACATTGAGGGTCTTTTAATATATTCTGAATGCCTGTTTTTCGGTGTAAACAAAATGCATGTCAAAGAAAATCTTACAAGTTTTGTGACTGCTCATTAGCTGCCAAAGACAGAATGGAAAAGATGCGACACGTCTCAATCTGGAAGCGTGAAATGGTTTCTGACCTTGATACTGCAGGGACGATGCCGGAGCGTAGGAGGTGTAGCCCTGCGGGGAGCTGTGGTGGTAACCCTGTGGAGGTAGAGGAAGCTGAGAGTGGGGATGGCCCAACACCTGGTGTTCCCGGCTGAGGGGATGGTCCGGGGAGAGGGAGGAGGATGAGGATAGCCTGCTGCTCGTCATGGACCGCCCGGCGCCGGGGAACCCATGTAGATCCAAGTGGCTGGGGCGCTGCTGTGGCCCCCCTCTGCCCTGGGAGGGTACCCCAACCAGGTGTAGGTCCATGGGCTGCGAGATGTTGCAATTACTGGGGTTCTCCTGCTTTATCCTGTGGCAGGGAAAGGAGGGCGACGCACGCGGAGTGACCGGGTCTGACACAGCATTAACGCAGGCTTTGCTCACGCTCATGGTTTGGCCATATTCTCCCATGTCCATTGTCGTCTTTACCACAAACTTGCCGAGGAGGCTGGTGGGGTGGAGGTATGCCGGGTCCAACTCAGGTCTCATGAGTTCTGCCACAAAGCCTCCAGAGGGCGAGACATCGCTGATGTCTGGGATAGTGTAGAGAAGGTCACTGGCAGTGCTTTGAGGGGATGGAAGAGGATAAGATGAGGAGAAAGAACCAGGGGACGGGGACAGGGCCTGAGCGGAGCCGCAAGCCATAGAGTCCTCCTGCTGTTGTTGCTCCTGCTGCTGCTGCTGTTGTTGCTGTTGCTGTAGAATGGAGTTCGATAAAATAAAGTCATAGTCTAAATCAAGGTCTGGCTCTGCGTCTTTCTTGGACATGCTGGGGCTCGTTGTGCTGGTGGCAGTGGGATGGTCCGGGATCGGGCAGCTACTTCCGGCTGGAACACTGATCCTCTTAAGATGGGCCAGCTCTTCCTTCCATCTCTGGAGGGGAAAGTTACAGAAACATTAGTGACTGTGCCGGTGCGGTCTGCTTGTTTGAGTCATGTTACTGTTTATAAGACACACGGCCAAGAAAATCACACGTGGGTTTGACCTGTCCTACTTAGAAATTGGTGGTTGTGTTTGAACACACACGAATAAGAGGCCAGAGTGTACTGTGATAATGACTTTAAGAAGAACAACTCCTGCTTCTGCAATGGAGAGTGATTATTATGACAGCTCTGTTACAGAGTTAAGTCAGGAGCAGAAATTGTCCTTGGCACAAAGCACTTCCTCGAATACTAATACCTATCACTTGCCATGAAATTGCATTGGAAAACACCAAAAGTAGCAAAAGAAGGGCACATTTTTCTTGGATACATATAAAAAAACAAAAAAAACAAAACAAGAGTCATAGGGAAAAATGATCTGGTTATTCCTGCAGCGGTATTACAAAACAACAACATTCAGACTGAGCATCAGCATGCCTTCTCTGGAGGAGTGCAGTGCCCCATGTGCGCTCTCACGTCTCCATGCTGGCTGAAAACCCTCTGAAGTAGCCTGTGTAAACTGGTGCACGCCCCAGCAGAGCGTGGTGTCATGCCCTGGCGGTGGTACAATAACATGGGAGCGACACATTGGGAAAACAAACGCATTGTAAACAAACTGCATAGACTACATTCTTCCCCTAACAGACTCTTTTGATGCCCATGGCTATTTGGCATGCGCGCGTAATGCATAAGAAAGCCACCGCGGGCTACTCACTAAATTGGCACTTCCTATGGATTTGCTCTTGACAGTGGGGCCGCTGGCGAACGTGGAAATGGACGGCAAAAGTGTCCCACTTAGTGCCATCTCGACGTCATTTGGAGGCTGCCGGCAAATAAAGAACAAAAAAAACAAAAAGAAAAAGAAAAGAAAAAAAAAAAGAGCGTAAATCCTCTAGGAGCGATCCCGGAGGAGCCTGTTACAGTCCAAGACGGGCAGATCAGTCAAAAAGCTGTCATTGAAAGTTTCACAAGATCCACACCTCATCAGTAAGAATCTGTCTGTGGATGTCCTGTTGGTTGTTCGTCGATCTGACTGCACTTTCTGTTTTTTGTTCAAATAAAATATATTCCCCGGATTTAAAGTTTCTGCTCCGCGTCGCGCGTAACGCTCCAGGACATGCCGCCGCTGATGGGCGCGCCGGTGAAAGCGCTCAATAAAGATTGCTTTTGTTTTGTTTTTGTTCTTTAAAGCTGAAAAGCAATGTTAAAAGAGGGGAAGACAGAGAGGCGACGTACAGGGGGAATCCCTCCCGCCTGTAGCCATGCAGGGACCGGCAGTCTGAACTGAGAAAACCGCGTGAGAGGTATCCTTAAATCACAGGGAACCGCCTACGTTGCGCAGCAACGAGAGAGCAAAAACAATTTGCGGGAGAGAGAGAGAGAGAGAGAGAGAGAGAGAGAGAGAGAGAGAGAGAGAGAGAGAGAGAGAGAGAGAGAGAGAGAGAGAGAGAGAGAGAGAGAGAGAGGGAGGCAGAGAGAGGTTTGTTTGTATTCATAGCAACAGCACCTATCCTTACTGCTATTATTCCTGCGAGAAGCGGGTGAAGAAACGCATCTTTCCAGACGCAGCGCACCGACTGACACAAGAATACCAAAGATTTTTATTTTTTTTTTAAACACTGAGTGTCTGAGGGGCCACCTACGGGCATGCGGACCTCCTTTAAGTGCAAAAGCTGACATTAGTCTGCTTCAATACTCTCCCACTGATATATTACCACATTTTAAGTACGGTGTGCATCTTTTTGATTACATTAATAAACATTATTTGATTTAGGTTAATCTTCTTAATACTTTTTGGACAACTGATTGTAAAGTCAGTTTTTATTGGTTGGGTTGCTTTTCCACTATCAAGATTAAATGGGTTAGACTTTTCTTTAAGATCTCCCTCTCAGGTGTAATTAGTAGGCAATTTCATGAACACTATATTGTCCGTTAACATACATTTTGTAAAATTTGTTTCAGTTTTAACCAAGAAAAGCATACAGAAAAACCCTGAACATCCCACATCTATAGTGACTTCCTGATTAATAACATTTATGTTCGAGTATTTACAATCGGCAGAATGTTTGATATCAAGATTACAGGGGGGCTGGTTCGTCGTGCCACCTTGGAAGTTCCACACCTGATCACAACTTATTCACTCAGTTAGAAGTAAAAGGTCTATTGTTGAAGAGAAACACTGAAGTCAAAGTACAAAGTACTCATGGTATCATTTACTTTTTAAACAATGCTGCAATGTCAATGACAAGTATCAAATTCAATCTGCATACAATATCTATGTTTGAAGCACAAATCTACATAAATAACTAAGATAACTTTCTGTAGCAAAGACTGTAAAAAACAGTGGATATATAGCAGAAGGTTTTTCTATTAAAGGGATATACTATATAAGTGACTGTGACTATATAAGACCAGAGAGTTGCGATTTTATTCAAATTATAGTCTTACAATTCGTGAAATAGTAGAAAGGTCATTATCAACCGAGTAAATTGATATTTCATAGTCTACATTCAAACACTACTGCCATTTGTCCACAATTTGTCGTGTGAACACTTTTCTGATAAAAGTCCTCTATGTTGTCCAATGGACACATTAAAGGTCCCACACCTTTGGCAGAGGGAAGGCCTCTAATATTTGCTCTCACTCCTTTACACAATCAAAAACAAAATAATCTATATAACATTTAGTTGCTGATTTAAAAAAAATAACCAAATCAAATAGAAGCGTGTTGTATTTGCAGATTTCCTTTGAACGTCAAGCCAATGAAGCACAAGTGCATGTGGAAATCTACTTTCCTTGAAAAGACAGATTAATGTATTTATTCATTTGAGGAAAATAGGTCATGGTACACAACATGATGCATTCTTAAAGACACCAAAAAAATCTTTTGATGAATTCCCCCCCCCCCCAAAATTTTTCTCTTTCAAGGCCCTCAACAGTGACATGTGATTTCCACTAGTTGCTGCAACACGTGTCTGAATTTAAATATGAGTTTGTTAGTAGGTGAATTGTGAGACTTTATATTTTTCGCAGATAGATGGTTAAGTAAAGCTTTGGAAGACAGGTTAATCCATGTTAAAGCACTGGGTTGCAACATATGAAGCAGTTTTTTTGTGTAACTATATCATCAAATTAAAATGTCAAAATAGCATTCTTGCGATGATATCACCGACACCTTTGTTTATGGGGATACCACATTAGTTGGACTGTAAGCAAACCAAATTAAGCTTCACCCGGGTCTTTTTTTTGTCTGTCACTCTCTTGTTTGAAAAATACAATATCCCGAAGGATTACTGTAATGAAAAGTCTGTAGGATGGAGTAAGAGAGAGAAAGGAAAAAAAAAAGCTGCCTTACCTCCAAGCATTAAAACATACAGCTCAGTGGTGAGTTTGAACTGGGTTCAGGTAATGTTTGCACAGAGCTAGCGAGCTAACACAAACCTCTCTATCCAACATAATTAGACACATTGACTCAAGAGTTCAGTGCGAGAGCAAACAAAGCGCTCACTGCTGATCCTGCTGCATCAGGATCTTGTCTGTTAGGCATGTCAACAAACACGCCATCATTTCAACAGGACGCATGCACTGTAAATGTCTGTTTGTATCCTCGTTCAAATTTAAAATTGCATGAACGCAGACAGCTTTGGTTGGCAAACAAAGCTGGTGGGAAAAATGTAGATTACAATGACACGGGAACTTTGTGACAAGGAAGCATATCCTGTTGAGCAACATACGCACATAACATTTGATATATTAACTATAACCACACTTAGTAGGATTTCGAACTGTAATACACCGTCTTCAACTTACTCCTGCGTGCGGACGAGAAATGGCTTTAAACCAATTGTGTTTGCACTACATCTCTTGTTCTTGAAGACCTGCTTCCTCCAGCAGGTAGGAAGACAATAGAAGCCATGTCACTATAGCCTTATTCTTTATGGTGAGAGATAATGGTTTTGAAAGTGATCCTGAAAACAAAAGCCCGACTTTGACTTTGACAGGCAGAGGAGGGAGAGAGAGAAAAGAGATAAAGAAAGAGAAGATGACACCACTGTATAGTGTGCTCTTTTCCTAACACAATGAAGTCATGGCCGTTTAGTAACTCACACCAAAACACTTGGATGCAATATCTTGATGCAAGACCTTCAGTGCAGACCAAACGCAGTAATGGGTAAACAGAAAGGCAAGATGCAGTACCTTAAATACAATGAATCATTTCTACTCCAGCACGGTTTGTGATTAAAAGACATCAGTGAGAATCAGATGTGGTGAGACTGAGGTAATGTTATTGTATCAGAAAGAATAGCCGTTGAAGGCTTGTATCCCAGCGATCGAGAGGTAAAATATTTGCCTGTCATTGACATCTATTAGCATTCCAACGGGCTTGTCTTCAATGTTTCTCATCTTGGATAAAGTGTGGACATCTTGACGCCTACCTGAAGACGCACATTCAAAACACTCATTGTTTTCAAAGGTGAGCTCACGTGTTATCTTTGGCCGTTCTTCCAGCTTCACTTCTCAAACATGTACTATTTTCTAAATAATGGTGGCGCAGCAGACTTAACCTGTGCTTAATCTCTTTAAATAGAGGTAGAATACTTTATAGCCCAGTCACAAGGAGAAGTGAGCATAAATAAGTCGTACGAATGACAAACAACTTCGCACGTGTTAGTCCTCCCCCAGTCAAGTCCCCCTTCCTGGAAAGCATCCAAGTGAATATGAGTATCAGCGGATCATAACTCCAGATATTGAGGTTTTCACTTCTCTCTTCCAGATGCTGTTCGGTAATTAAAAAATAGCTTTCATTCTTTCTTTAATTCTTGAAAGCTGAGTCAAGCTATGCTGATTCTCAGAGCTCTCACTCCCTCCACTTCATCTCACTTTTGCCTTAATACAATTATATACATAGGGACTTTCTGTCTGTTTTGTCCCCCGGCGTAAAGCTGAAACAGAACCACAATTCAGTTGAGTTTTTTTGGGGACTTACCTCAAGCAGCACCAGCAACAAAGGCCCAGATTTATATCGTCCACTGTTAAGGTGCCACAAGCACCTTTACAGTTTAAAAAAAAAATCTTATACAGTTAATACCTCATCTTAGAAAGGACTGGAAGTCTTAACTGCACCAGAGAACATGTATATTTGAAATACAATCGGTAATAAAAATGTAATCTAATCCAAAGTGCACGTATAGCATTTGGCTTTTGACTTAATACATAGATTAACCATAACAATACGACCAGTGGGAAACATGTCACCACATGCTGGCAGGTGGGAGGTATTAGGCACCATTTTGTCCTACAAGTTGATGAGTTTGAAGCAGGAGAAATGGGTAAGTATGAGCATTTGAGTTCATCTCAAAAGCTGTCGCTCAGTATCTATCAAAAATGGTACATAAATGGTACAATGAAAGAAAAGAAAAGAACAGACGACCACAAATGATGCTGTTTTCGACCGAAAGGTGTCAGATACACAGAGGAACTGCAGTTTGTTCAGCGTGCAGCTGCAAAAAGCCGACAAACACAGTATTAGGTGGGTGGTCCTAATATTATGGCTGATTTGTGTATATGAAAACATCTGTTCAAAGATCATAAACAGCTCTCTGGGAATGTAGCAGGAATGATCACAATCCTTAAAGGCCTAAGGTGAAGTCTGCAAATTGCGTTTTTCAGTCTGAGGAACGGCTCAAATCCCAAAGACATCCAAGTGACATCACAAAGAGAAAGTCAGTGAATGTCAATGTTCTTCTTTTCTTCCTCAAAATTAAACCAACGAATTCATCTGCATCAAAGTTATTAAAAACACAGTATTGTACTCTACAGAGAAGAAAAGAATGGTTTCATGTATTTATTTATATTGAAGTATGTCATTAAAAACAGATGTATTTATTTATCTTTTCATTGATTTTAATTCATGACAATGTGATGTGGATTTACAGTCAATATGATTAGGATCAGCATTACTGAGCTCATAAAAAGTAAACGAGGCGTACCATTTTCAGGCCACACAGCGACACACCTGTTATGGCGATCCAGATATTTACCACCGAGCAGCGCCGTCAGTATGACTGATCACAGAGGCAGAAGACAGCTACGGTACTTTACAAGATTGAATAGTTTGGGTTTAGTTTTCCACAGGGTGACCGTGCAGCTCGAAGGGTTTCGTTGGCTCGTCTGCCGTGCGATGGTATGCGTGTGAAGGATGTTTGGGGCGTCGGGGCTTTGTGCTTGGACTGTCAGCCAACCTGCGATAGCCGGACGAGGCTGCGGCGAGGCTGGGATGCAACCAACACACACCGAGCTTTCATCACATCGTAAAGTTTAGTGGTGGGCTTTTGCTGGAGTAGGAAAATGCGGTTGAGGTACACGGTGGTGGTCGTGGTCATGTTGCAGGGCTGGTGTGAAGTGAAACGGGTTCAGAAGGGGAGGCAGAGAGGGGTAAAGTCAGCGAGAATCAGACTGAGAGGGAGGAGAGCGAGCTCCTGCCGGGCGGCAAGCTGTCCAGCCTTTGCCTGCCCTGGGATTCCTCAGCAGCCTTAAATATGCCAGTTATTTTTAACCGGCGACGTAACAGAGCCCAGCGCCGGCCCCCTCTGTTACAATATTTCCTCTCTGACAGGAGGGGAAATGGAGGGGAGCCACATTTCCTGGTCACATGACGCAGCCCAGTCGGCCGAATATGACGGGGGAGTTGGGGAAGAGCGAATGAGGGAAGGAGAGGCAGTTCGGTTGGCTGCTCCACAACTCACACCAGCCCACACATTCACTCAGCACCTCCTCTCTCCAAAGTTTAACTCGCTCAGCTGGCCAGATGAGGCGTCAGATGAGGCAGTCTGTTTTAATCAGATGCTCAGACGTCAGAAGCTAGAGCGGTCCGGAGCAGTGATTGGTGTTCGTGAGCAGCGGAGGAAATTAGAGTGTGGGTACAGCACATCGGCAGACGAAAGGCTGGGGGGGGGGGGGGAGGGCTCTGTGACGTCAGGCCAGGGACCCACCAGGATTAGAAGCCTCTAAAAAGAAAAGGCCTGGGACTGGGCTGCCAGAGCTGGAGAGAATGTGTTTCTCTGTCTGCCCGACATGGGAGAATCAGGGACTTACCATGAGCTCACCTTGTTGACATACAGAGAACTTGGACTGTTTCATGCCTCAATCTAAGACCCGAGATCGGTGCCAACTTCACATCACGACTTGATTTGCTTCTCATTCACAGCAAATACCTCAGAATTTAATAGATTAGCAATTTCCCCCCCACCTATTTAGGTAAAACTAATTTTGATCAGAATGTGTTTTCTCACTGTCACTGAATTTTCATACATTCTATTCAATAATAACATTCCTAAAAATTTGATGGAAAAAGCTTTGAATTTCTGAGTCAAAAAAAGCCCATGATCTTGTGTTTCTGTGCATCTGTGTGTGCTCTACATCCTCTGTAATAAAAGAACCAACATTTGTGGCAATGTTTTCAATGCAAATCAAATCCAGAAATGGTTTTGGCTTGTTGCTCCACTGACAGCCTAAGTACAATGTGTACCTAAACTCAGTACAGTTTCACTCATCCAACATTTGGTAGTGATTGATAATTCAATCTTTGGATCCACGGGAAGCAAATGTTCAGTAACACGTCTGAATATAAACAAGAAACTGCTGTGGCTTCTTATTTTTCAAGCGAGACCATTTAACCTTTTTAATGGTGGAAGTCTGATGTAAGTGGCGATGACACACATGTCAAGGTCTGAGGCATCCATTACAAAAAGCTATCTGTTGGTATTTCCTGTTTATTGTGAATCAAAAGATCCACTACAAAACCAGGGCGCCATAGTTTACCACCAAGATATGTACTTACACTTCCATTAAGAGGTTTCGTTGTTCTTATTGCGTTTGCTTTTAAATTGGTGACGTTAACAAGTGAGATTTATAACTAAGTTGCGACACGGCAAACACATACCAATAGTTATGGTCCACGTCTGTGGCCTGTGTGGAGACCTGAGGGCCGCAGAACTTGTTGACAATTTGAAAAAAACCAAACAAAAAGTGGCTTCAAGTCTAACTTCATAGCTCACATTTTTTCACATCTAGTATTGCAGTTCTCTATATATTTATTTTTGTCAATCTGTTCCTCGAGCTGGCATATTGCTGATTGTATTTTAACTTATTTGCTAATTGATTAATTGATTCAGACTTCCTTTTTATATTCTACTTTTTTTGTCTTGATATTTCCCTAGTTTCTTTACCAACGCAACAGTTTTGTTGTCAGCGTGTCCATCACTTACTGTAAGTCACTGTGTGTGCATATCTTGTATTAAGTTTCTCTTGACATGTGTTTGCAGATTCATGGCGATTTTTTAAGTTAAAAACGGCACTTTCACTTCTGTTTTTAAACTTTAGTCATTTTGCTTGGGGGCTAACACTCCGATATTCTATACTGAGAACATTTAAATTCAGATTTATGTTAAAAGGCTAACTTATTTTCAGACTTCAGGACAACCTTTCTGCAAGACTCTTCAGGGTGTAGACGACACAATGCAAGCATGAATGGAAGTCATTTCTGCTGTAAGAAACAGAAGTCAATAAGATTCAAGTCCAGAAAATAGAATTGAGATGGAAGTGAAACATTCTGAGAAATTCAGTTAGTGTATCAATAAACATTGACAGTACATTATATTTTGTTCTATAGAATACAGTACCATTGATTCTTCCAACTCATATAACGTGGAATTCAATTTGGAACTTAAGCGATTCAGAACAATAAAATTGAAATACATGCATTTCAGTCATGCTTGTGCCATTAATGCTAAGTGTGCCACTGCAACATCTTTACATGGTTAGAGTGGTTCCTACAGAAACACATGGACATTAAAGGCTTTTTTCTTCAACTGTACGAGTCTCCATTAGAATCATCGGCTGCACAGAAAATATGGCAATCACCCACGTTCTTGAAACGCAAAGATTGCTGACATTGATTCAAAGGCCACTGACGGGTCATCGATCGTCTCGATGTACTGCTGTTAAACCATGGCTGTCACATTTTCACTATCCCTGATTAAATCTTCATGCTTGTGAAGCGTATTGAAATCCGATACGTGACGTGATCGAAACTCAGTGTTGCGGTGACACAGACAAGTAGGTCCGACTTTGTGATTTCCAGATCCTCAAGCCAGAATTTTGAGCATTAATAACGCAAGTTTGGTTGAAGCTTAAATACTTAGATGCATAGCTTTTATAGTTAAAACCGCCAAACTGCCAACACGTCCTCTGCTGATGATCTCCAGATTGAGTGAACACCACTGAGTAGAGGCCTGCAGATAAAGTGTTTGGCACTATAATATGCTGAAATTCATGTGGTAATTGCTGTCAGATTTCAGGGTAGCAGGCCTCTGCGTTCCTGCGAAGGTGTGGACTCTCCTGTTTTCCCACTGGGAGCGGTTGGGAATGTGTGACCTTTTCCATTGACGCCTGTTTTTTTCAGACCCTGGATTGACTCACTGGAAATATGCCTGGGATTGGTAAAACCATTCAGAGATGTACAATGACAATAATAATCCCGGAGTATCAGCAAGCTGGTGCTGCAAGATGATCCATGGTTTTTAGGAGGGAGGAAACAGCCTTGTTGGGAAACTCCCGTCGCAAAAACTAAACCCCCCCAAAAAATTGGCAGTGCAATAAGAAAACGAGAAACATAAATGTCTCCACTGTTTCTCCAAACCTCCCTATGGTATGCACTTTAATAATCACGCATAAATCTGAGAGTTGGATGGCAAAACTCATAGCATAGGAAAAAAAAAGAAGACTGTTGTTAAGGACGAATGGTAGAGACATGGAAAATTATAGTTGGGAAAATAGAACTTCAAAGTCGAGGTTGATTACTTGCTTCTCGCTCAAAAGCATCTTGAGCAGGGAAGATATTTGTCTCAGTTTTTTGTTTTTTGTGCAGTATATTCTGTACAACCTCAGAAATAAAGAACCATTTGTGGCACTGTTTTCAAGGCACATATCCAAATCAAATCAGAAATGGCACATTGTGGTAACCTTAATCAAACTACAAATCATTTCAGACTGATCAACCCGGCTGGAATGCAGAGGAAAGAACAATACTTGACAGGCTCAATTTAAGTGATGGCTTCTCCAGTCTGACGTTTTATTGACATCATGCTGGGTCTAATTGAGGAGGGGGGTTTCGGTAACTCAAACCAGATGGGCCACCAGCTCGTGAGCTAACACCCCCACCCACCCACCCACCCACCCATCCACTCTCACTGGCTGTCTCTCACTCTCACTCCGTCTCTCTCTTACACTTACAGAAATATTTTTGGCTCAATGAAATGCTTAACTATGAAATAAAATGTCATAAAATGACCTATTTACATTGATTGTTGGAATTTGATAGCATCCCATTAATCATAAAGAGACGTAAAGCTGGCACAGGAAAGAAAGTGGTGAAAGTATCATCTTTACATGTCGAACTTCATGGATTTTACATCAGATTTAGAACTTAATGAAAGCGCTCAAGGAAATTCAGGAAATTTCACATTTTAGGAACTATGCTGATTTGCTCTCTTTTCAAGACTTAGATGGAAACAGTGATAACATTCATACGTGTACCTGGGCTGTACAGTGATCTAGTGCTCGCACTCTCAGTCCACATCAAGACTATCTAGAGTTCAAGTCTGCTGCTTCAGAGTCCTTTCTGTGCAGTTTGCATGTTCTCTCGAGGAGGTTTTCTGTTTCCAGACACTGAGGTTTGCTTCCCACAGTGAAAAAACATCATGTTTGTGAGGGTAATTTATTGTTGTTATCCATCTCTGTTTGCACTGTGATGACTGTTGCCCTGTATTCATGCAGTCAGTTTCTATCTGCCTCAACGTCCCATGACCCCTATGTTGGAGAAGATTGATGCATGGGTGGATCTATTATAAATTGGTAGTTGGATATTTCCAGCGCATGTTTACATGTGGCTCAAGTTCACTTACCTTGTCCAATCGACAAAATGTCTCGATGGGTGTTCTATCTGGGTCAAACCAGGTAGTACATTTAAATAAATTAAACCATTTATTTTGAGGTGTTTTGTTTCCCTTTACAAATGTTAGGCTGACCACTTTTTCTTTCTCATAATCAAATCGCCAACTTAGATCTTAAACCAGCCCCAGACTTTAGAGGAAGTGGAAAATAAAAACATACACACAAAATGTTAAAAGTACATACTTAGTCTCACAGTAAGAAACAGAGCACTACTATTACACTGAGCGAGAGCTACAACACAGGCTGTTCATTAGACACATGGATTTAATGAGTTTGAGAAGCAAACTGGCTGTTAGACGTGAACTAAATTAGTGGGTTCACATGGATGTCTTAAGAACCAGAATGGGAAATCTGCCACATCAGCAAAGCACGCTTCATGTGCAGATATTTTTGAAAAGACATCAGAGACTTTCTGCTGTCGTAACAACTCCAGTCAATCGTAGACTTTGAAGGCGAATGAGTAAATTCTCCATCTGCTAATGACATTCATGACACAGAACGGAGCACCCTCAACAACAAGCTCTGAGAGAAAAAAAAAACCAAAACACGAAAGCTTCATGAATCAAATTAGGGTTTCCTTGGCAGTCATTTTCATAAACATGACAAAAGCATGGTAGTCATTACATTTTGGCTATGTTTTAGCACTTTTGCCGTAATTGTTGCACGCAGATTTTATTGATCTTTAGTGAAGAAGATAGACTGGAAGAGGAAAAAAAGACTTTCAACCTCAGTATTTATAAACTAATCAGGACGAAAGCATTGGAATTGTAGCAAACTGAAAAGTAAAGCGACGTACCTCCAAATATGTGTTGGACATGTAAGCCGAGAGAGACCGAGAGAGAGAGAGAGAGGGATGAAGAGTTTTTGTTGACGGTGAATCATCACTAGAGCAAAACAACATATGTTTAACAGCAATTTTTTTTGTTTTCATTTGTCACGTTTCATTATCTGGATAATAATTTGATAACATTTATAAACAATGATAATTTCCCTCTGGGTGAACAGAGTCACACAGTGATGTGGTTTTAATCATGATTTGATTCCAGGCTCGGGGCCTTTCTGTGTTGAGATTGCATGTTGTCCCGGTGTGCATGTTCGGAACTGTGGCATGCTGCAACAGTTCATAAAAAATAAAACATGTATTTGACAATAATATATCTCTCTAAACATGCTGCGGTAATGAATTAAAGTGACTTTCTCTTCTGATGGACTGACGACTCGTCCTCGGGTCCCCGAACCTTCCGATTGGGCACTCCCAGTTACTCAGAATTAGATAATGCAGTGTAAAGCAATAGATCTATGGGTTTGGCAATTCCCTACCTATTTTCTTGGGCACAAACAAAAGAACAAACCGGATACACAGTTCAACTTAGTCAACTTAAAAACAGCCATTGTGAAACTACCCTTTATCTTACACTTGATCTGGGAGTGATTTGGGGTCTGCAGAAGAGCTGGAAAGGTTTGAATCTTTCTTCTGGAACGACCCAATATTGTAGTGTATCTTTGACTTTTCTGTGATTAGAGTAATTCTTTCCACCTTTTTACTTTTGAAAACAACTTGGTGATGGTACAATTATACATTTTCATGCATTGTCAATATGTTTCTTGAGACGTATCTCACGGTTTTCAGTACTTTTGCGTCTTGTGTGCTTTTCCAACAATACCTCAAGCCACCAGACTTTTTAAGAGAACTGTGTGACTCACTCAGTGGTTCTCCCAAACTATGTGACCTCGTTGCCCTGCATTGGTTTATAGACTTTACAGTCGAGAGTGGATGGTCTCCAGCTTGTTGATGGTGTGAGAGTGTGTGAAGGGACTTATTCCACCGACACCATGATGCCAAGATACAGCATGTATGCCTGCTCACATGCATGGCAGACATGAGCTAGTTACATCTGTACCAGGGAAAATGTGACGTCGGCTTACTATGGAACACAAAAAGCCTGTGAGGCGTGGGCATGCAAGCCCCGCGTAAGCTAATGCACACGCACACACACGCGGGCACACACACACACACACACACACACACACACACACACACACACACACACACACACACACACACACACACACACACACACACACACACACACACACACACACACACACAGTGCCCTGAAGGAAAAATACAACTTTTTTTGTTTGTCTTGGAGGCTTCAATGAAAGTGTAACCACGGTACCATACAAAAAGAAGAAGAAAAAAAAAAAGGACTTTTTTTTCTATTTAAAGCTCATGTATTTTTGTTGAATAGGTACTATAAGAGGCGACTTCCTGCACAGCGCAAACGAGTACGTGAGCTGGCGCGGCAGGCTGCAGGATGACGTGGAGAGAGGAACAATCAGCAGTTTGTGTACCTGTTGTGACCGAGTTGACGTTGGGCCTGAACGGTTTGTGTTTGTGTGCTCACACATACCCAGGAGCTATGACTATCCTCATTCTGCATCTGGTTGTGTGTGTGTGTGCGTGTGTGTGTGTGTGTGTAAGAGCCATACCAATAGAAGATCTGTTTATTGTACTGCCGAGAAGATTATAGTGTAAGTTTCACGCTGTCACCGACCTGGGAACCACCACAGGAAAGACATAAAGCTATATTTGGAACAGCTCACTTCTGACTTGAACAATGTATTTTTGATCAATGCTGTAACGCAGGATCGTCCCCCCCCCCCCCAATGATATTATACACACAGTTAAAAAAGGTTTACTGTTTGAAATTTTCCTTCTCTAGGCTTTCGGCCATTCAGTGTTTGTCTTTGTATGTGGTTTTTCTCAAGGTCATCTGGTTTCCTTCAACAGTCCAAAAAACATCCATTTGAGGCCAATTGGTGACTCTAAAAACGGCCGTAAACATGAACGTGTGTGTGTAATTGTGACGGCTGGACGCATATTACTCAAATGAAGGAAATACTTGTGTGCGGACTTGCTCCAATCATGCAGGTAAACCATGCTATGCTATTAGTAGGGCTAAAATGTGAAAAGGTTCTACAGACACGATCAATTTACATATTTACAAACGTGTGATCATTGTAATCGTTTGACAAAACTCGTCAGTCAACATTCTGGTTCAGTTGGTCTAACACACTTACAGTACGAGAGACGGAAAATTATTTAGCTGTGAAAACACTGACTTTGCAATATGATGACAGATCATCATACAGAAAAACTGAAGAAATATTACGCTCTTGTTTTGTTAATAAAGTCATTTACACATTACGGCTTGGTGCTGTGTCGTAACGTGCACTGCAACACCCTACAAAATTATCCTCCAAACGGCACATTGACTTTCCCTTCACGATTTCTCCTTTCAACTTTCTTTACACCACCTCTATTTAGCCTTTCCTCACTTTCATGTGCATGCGTCGCTCTCACCAACTCATCAACTACCACTTTCCCCACATTCAATAACAGAAGAATCCAGATTGTGCAACTGTCTGTCAAACCAGTTTTTTTTTTGTTTTTTTCTCGGCACTATTTAAAATACCTCACCACGGAGCTGCAGGGCGAAGAACGACCCTCCCCTCCCAGTGACTCATTCTGATGCGTGCGTAAGCAGCCACTACAGACCCAAGAGTAGTATTCCATTGCTCCTGCCATTATTACTGTCTTCATCGTCATTATCGACATCGTCATCATAGCTGCTGTTGCAGTGCCAGCCTTCTGTGCCAAGATCGCCATGTTAAAAAACAGAACAAGTCACCACCACAGCCAAATTAGATCATAATGTAGATGAAGCATTTCCACTGAAACATTCAAGTATTTGGTTTCTTCACCTTTCTTTCTAGGAGTACGTTGCTGAGCGTGAGAATTAAGTGTGAAGCTGTAGTCCAGTGGTGAAAAAAGCCAGACGAAGGATGTGACGAGAAGAGGGGGATGAGGTTGAGAGAAAAAACAGAATGATATAAGTGAGCAGAAAGCATGTGCAGGCGAGCAGCAGGTGTTGAGGACACAGTGACACAACTCGGGTCAAAGACGGATCATAGTCGAGGGGGTTTTCCGTTGAGTCTGGGGTCTCAGTAGGATTACGTCATTCTCACGGCTCCATTAAGCCATAATGAGGGTGTTACCAAAATTATAAAGTCAAACTGGACATTGCCAGCAACACTATTACACTTGGCTTCATGAAGTATCAGAGCTGTCAATTTATCTTTTTATCATTATGAAACATAGTTGTGCTAAAATTCTAAAAAATAGGGAAAAAAAAAACCTCAACAAGAATGTGTAAATTCAGCTTCAATGTGGATCAAAGAAATGTGGCACAGTCTACTGCCGGGACATGTTCAATGGGCTCGGAGGCACAGAAACCACGTCAGATGCCATCGTGAGAGAGAAGCTAGGGCATCAGGCCAAGGGTAAACTTGACGATAATGTGCGTGCTGATCTGGTGTACACACCCTCTGCCCACAGATAGGAGCAGCCTTTTATCTTAAACTATACACACAAGCTCAGTTACAGTGACAGCACAAAAAAAAAGCAGCACAGAGCAGTGACAAAATGCTGACCAGTAGGGATTAATGACACTGTGGCGCATAATACAACATGTTTCTTCTATATTATTAAATGTTGACAAAAAAGTAATTCATAATTAGACTAAATATCTGAAACCCCATTCTGAGCCCATATCTTAAAACAATACTGTGAGCATAGTACGTTTTTTTTTCTTTACTTAAATTTAAGTATTGAGTATTGAAGTGGCTCAGTTGGTAAAGTGAGCTGGCAGTTTGTTCCCCGTGCTGCCCTTTCCATATGTACAAGTATCCTTGGACAACCTTCTGAACCTCAAGTCTAAGTCATCTAATAATGTTCTTGTTCCTTTGGTACTCTATTTACGGATCCTGGTAAAAAGAAAAAGAAAAAAGAAAAAAATATGCTCTTTTGGGAGCTGGAAATGCGGCATAAGGAAAAAAAAGCCAAACTAATGTTGCAAAAAATCCTCCACTCAAGAAATAAAAGTTGCATATCAAGAGAAACACTAATGGGCCTCACTACTTGTTGTTTCTGAACTAAATGCTGCCAAAGCAGTTATTTCTGTTCACTCCTCCATAAGGTATGTTATTAAGCTCGGTCTCAAAAGCCGTCCTTTTCCTGCGACGGCCTGAGCCACAAGATGTGAGAAACAGAGACGGTTTTTGTCACCAACTGGAGTAATTTGATGTTTATCACAATTTCACTGCGCCACTTAGTCTCCGCTCGCTGTCGTGACCAGCTACAGTACATAATGTAATCATTTTTGCAGTAGAGAAACGTTGACGTGAGACCACAGAACGCCAGTCTCACCTTGCAGTCAAATCAGATAAGATTACAGACCGCAGTGACAAAATGCACCTGAGGAGCTTCTCAAAGGGACCTTTTGTGACCGTGTCCCCTTTGCTGTCTAAACAAAACTAATAAAAGAACCCAGAGGCAAGGTCCATTTCTAAAACACACACAAGCTCATAATTATTGGTAACTAATTGGCTGGCATAGCGTTACGGTACAAGGGCAGCATGGCCATTAAAAAGACATTTCCTGTTTGAGTTCACTGATGCTTCAATTGATAAGCACAAAGACACTGTTTTATATGTCAGAGATTAGAGGCGACCGTCAAAAAACAGAGACGTTTTATGATAAAAATTTAGCTTTTGGAAGGTGTTATAGTGTAATATTTGTCTTTCTCAGCTTATTTGGATCACAGCTAAATGAGGTCCAAAATATTCCAAGAAATAAAAGTTTTATTATATGGCCTGAAGTGGGCAGTTAAGGATCCAGTTTTCCCAACTTTACGCCCAACCAGCTATAAAAGCACACTTGGATATGTCCTTTGGTTCTTTAGTCTATGCAGTGGAATTACCCCGATGCTGCTGAGCAGTTACCATAAAGAATGACCACACCATTTAAAATTTAAAAATATCAGCCATCATGGGCCTTGTTTTGTCACTTTTATTTTTCATGAAATATCAGAAAACATGCTCAGAACCTGTTTTTAATTCATACTGGAAGTTGTTTGGCTCCACAGCTGCAGTCTTTACATCCTTTTTTTAGAACCAAGATGGTGACCACTGATCGTTGGATTGTTTTACTGTTTCAAACATGAGATCGAACTTGACATGCTGGCTTAATTGTCTGTAAGAACCCGTTGTGTGCTCATAGCCAAAGTAAATCTAAAAAAAAAATGTTGTGATGTAGCGTTAGAGTTTATACACAATCCCAAGTGGTGCCAGAGGAAAAACCCAGCGTTTGACAAAGCCATTGGTATTATTCTCAGGAAGGTCATAGAAGTTTGTCAGAGCTGTTTAAAAACTCCTCCGAATCAAACGATGCGAATGCACATAGACATATACTGTTCAATAGCAAATGCTGAAAGTCTAGTACATTTAATATAACCCACACAAAGATCAGTTTGGAAAAGGTGAACTTTTGCCCCGATGTGGTGTATCTGGGCACAATGGAAATCAGGTGAATCAAACACAACACAAAGTGAGCTAAACTCTACCCATGTGGGGTGAGGAGAATAAACAGATTCACACATTTATTACAGGTTAATTTTATCTCATGTAAAAATATCCCCCAGTACACCCAGTAAGTCATTTGAGGTTCATTTTGAGGTGATCATGTGGTAAATCTTAACTTCCATTATATCCATACATCGTATCCAACAAAGGGTCGCATGGCACGGGGGGGGGGGGGGGCTGAAGCCCATACAAGCTGGCTTTGAGTGAAGGCGTGGTTCATGTTGGAGAGATCGGCAGTCCACCACAAGGTATTTATTTTAGACTGTGGTCGGAAAAGTGAGTACAGAAAGTACAGAGAAAACCCATTCAGGCACACACACAGGGCAAACATGCAAACTCCACACAGAAAGGCTACCTTATCCAACCTGGACATGAATCAAGGACCTTGACCTATGAGCCGAGAGTGCTAACCACCAAACCACTGTGCAGCCCAAATCCTAATTATAGTGTGTATTGAGGTTGTGTCGGTGTTATAATGCTTTTGGTGGTGCCGATGACATAATGCAAAAGCCTGATATAACCTTAGACTCAGACCTACTTTCACTACATCACAGGAAAAACTCTGGAAAGGGAAGCAAGGCGATGGCGCTCGAGCCTGGCTGGAGATGGTGAGCAGGCATAATGTCGGTCAAAGGATGATGACCTCATAACATTGTGCTATCAACCCGTAGTTATGCAACGACCCCAGCGCCACCCATGGTGGCTAGCCCGGGGAGGAAGCGTCGAGGACAGACAGATCCCCCCACAGCCTCTCGGGGGGCCGGCGGAGAGACGGGCTAGCGCTCAGATCTGATTTCGCAGGAAGGAAAGGAGAAGGGAGGGGAGCGCGGGATAAGAGTGCTGCCGCTGCTTTATTTTATCCTTTCTCTCTGATTTCACTGTGACCCGGGCCGGTGTTATGAATGCCACAGAGGTGGAGTTAATACACACACAAAGCCAGGCCAGGTCTAATCTTGTTACTATTCTGTTCAGTAACAATGCAGGGATCCTTTCACGGCGGCCACAATTCAGATAAGTTCAGTTCAAGAAAAACAAAATGAAGAGGAAAGTTATGCAACGGCTGGAACGAATGCTGCGGGCTGATTGAAGTGGCTAATTGAAGCCCCGAGCTTGATGGGGCACGGGGCCCTGTGACACTACAACACCCCTACATTCACCCCGAGGCATTTAGTCTTGTCTATTCGCTTTCACTTTCTTGTACTGTCATTCACTCCGTTTCTTCTTCACGAACTCACATATGATTTTGGCGTGCGTGTCTGCTTGTCTGCTGTAGGCCAAGGGGCGCCTCAGTCGAGCTATAAAAAGACAATCACTACAACAGGAAGCTCCTGTCAGCTGGAGGGATACACACAAGGAGGGCCCCGCCACGATCGAGGAATGTATACACACCCATGTGCCTGCCTTCACACAAGCACCTGCACACAAGCTGGAAAGATATCGACACCCACCGATGCCTACAAACGCACCACAAGACAAGGTTCATGCATGCTCCAAGTCTCTCATCCCCCTCCCTCATTTTTCTGCCATGACGGGGCACTTCATCACCAGACAACACACACAAATCCCTCCACCCACTCGAGGACACAGAGCCCCGTGCCAAAGAGTTGTCACAACGCTGGCAGAGGATGTGGACCCACGCCCTCCTGGCCGGCTATCAAGCACTGCAGACTTCACTACCTGTCTGCCTCCGCTGCTGTTTTGACAGTCGGTGCTCCCGCCCTCCACAGTGAGAGCAGGTAGTAAGTTAGAAACCTTCTTTGAAGGAAAAGCACAAATTGGGAATTTCACATACAGGCTTACTTGCCAAGCAGACTAAATCCCATCTAAATGGGCAGCCGGGGTGTAAGAAGTCATGTGAAGAGTGGAAACAGCAGAAAACAACAAGTCTAAAACTGCTTTCCTGTGCAGACTAAAAACTATTCACGTAAGAAAAAAAAATCTTCAACTCAACTCACAGACCCAACTTATAGCATATAAATATTTCGACATTGTTCATTCAACGTGGATGTGAACACCCAAAACACTCTTGAAGCTGAAAGTCAACACTTCAGCTTCACAGTCATTGTTTATTTCCTATCTCAACTGCTGGGTTAAAGCCAAAACAATGGAAGTCTTTCCATTGTCCAAATGCTCGCAGAGTGCAGTGTTTCAAAATACTGTATATTGATTGTTCACTATCAATATGTACAATATATCAATAGAAAAGAAGTTAATGACTCTTCACTTCTGAAGCCAGGCTTAGAAACGTGGTCTTTGAATTAATCCCCTGGGTTTTTGTGGGCTTTACTTTAAATTGTGTAATAAGCAGTTTGGAGGCACTTTGTTCTGGAGCCATTATTATAAGGGCATGAAATCTTTCCAAAAAAAGTAATCTTGTTGTTGTTTTGGTGATTTGTTTTGTCTTGCATTTGGAATAGATCAGATATTTCTCAACTATACAAAAATAATAACTAACACTTTTGCATGTCTAAAATCCACAAACCAAGATATTATAAAATTGAAAACTGTCAACGACCTGGTTTGTCACAGTTGTTCTGCCTCTTAATGACATATTCATCATATTTTCAGTCTTGCCAAAGGTCAGAAATGCTTTTGCAAACAAAACAATGGCTGAAGGTTATTTAGGTAAATGAGTATGCAAGAATTTACTCCATCAGCTTCATTGTAGTCTATTTTAGGCTCTGCCAGTGGAGGTAAATTGAGCCTTGTAGGTACACCAGGCACACACTGCTCACTGATAAACATCCTGAAGACAAGATGAAGTCACCTCTGGCTCTTATCTTAGATATATTCCAACGACATCTGCTTTCTGCTCTTTGTCGAAAGAACTCGGAAATGATTGAATCCATCCAAAACATCTGTCAACTCTCAAAAGAGCAGATGTGAGACATCGTATGCACATGTACTGATATACAGGTGAGGCCGTGATATTCAACTCCACTCTGTGGTAACATCCCACTCCTTAATACCGTTGTTTGTCATTCCTCCACTGGCCTACTTTCACCCACACATGACTCATCACTGGCCTGGTATCTGATAAAGGCTCATTGTATTTTCATTCATTTCGATAAGCTTCACCTGGTTCTTTTCTCATACATCTGAACAATTCATAAAATAAAATGTTCCATTCCATATGCTGCCATTGCCATCTTTGTATTTTCTTCACTGTTGTCACAACATTAAATCATGCTGATAGGCTTATCGCTTGTGGACTGCGTGGGAGGTTTGTCGTGCAATTTACTGCAACATGGAGCCCATTCAAAGTCCAGGAAATAACTCTGGGTTTACCTCAATGATAGCACAAGTAAGAGAGTAAAATGCTTAAAGTAAAATAGCCACTGCCCTGGGATTCACGAGCAGAGATTAGATTAAACATGCTATCACATGTGGTGTTCTGGATTTCCTTTGAGCTGAATCAGCCAGTTCCATGGGCACCCAGTGACCTGCATACCTTACAGGAGTGACACAGAGCATGATAATCATTATTCTCACGTTCAAATGAAGGGAAACCGAATACTGTTGTCCTTCCTTGTAATGCTTTTCTACAACAGTAGGTATCCACTGCCAGGTTGAATCACACATCATTATGAAAAGCTGGCTCTATCACAAGATTGTTCTGTTGAAATATTGGTGACCCCTTAATGTCCTACTATATTCTATTCATCATGTAGGAATTATATCAGACATTGACATTGTACTTTTTAACAAAAAAAACAAAAAAACAAAAAAGAAGAATTGGTGGTGATTTCATCAGCCTAATTTACACACCTTGGAGCATTTTAGTTATTGAAACCATATATCAACAGTCACCGTGTAATGAGTAACTGAAAAGTTTGAAAGGTCCCACCTCCGAGTGGGACTGCATCTGAATGTGTTCAAACTGGGAACATGTGGGGTTTCAGAGAGTTCCCAGAGGTCTGACATCACTCAACGTTTTAATCTAAGTTAGAAAATGTTCTCGCTCTTTCACACAAATGTTGGCATAAATAAGAAGACTAAATTATAAGCCTACAAAAAGTAATGTCTGTATATCAAATGTGCATAAAGTCCGTGTGAAAATAACTTTTCATTCATTACACCGTCCTGTTAAGCTGACATACGTGATGATAAGCTCTTTTCTTGACCTGGACAGCGACACTACAGGAGTCGGCCATGTTGTTAATTTGGTATGGTAAACTGGGGAAATGGGACCTTCCCAACGGATACCTATCCCGGCTCCCAGCTGCATGAATGCATCGTAATTATTGCTGGAGCAGGTAGCTCTGGGAAACACTACAAGAGTCAGATTGGTTTTAAAAGAATTAACCTGAACAAATCCTAGATGATCCCATGAGATCTTACTTTAAAGCCTATTCTCCCAAAACAGCACATGCGCACTACTCAAATTCTGCCAAATACATGTTTGTGGAACTATGGGTGGCGAAGAGGAGCACAGCCCATTGTTGTCATTTCAAAAATGTGGTTTTCCTCCCCCCCCACCCCCAAAAAAAGGCCCAAATTACCCCAAATCAACCAGATGATTCTGGTTGATTTCCTCGATCCTCGAGTCAATATAATGGCAACACAGTGACGTGGACTATATTCCAGAGCAGCTTTTTTTTTTTTGCCTTTTCAGATGAAACATCTTGAAACCTAATGCAATCTCACATTCCTCGACGTGCAGTGAGTGCATATAGAGAATAAATGCAGATGGGAGCATCGAGGCACATCTTTTCTTTCAATTGTAAGTATAATGGACAGATTTATTCAAATCATGCTAACCCCATGCATAATAAAAATTGTTGTAGAATTCATAAGTTGATCTCTGCTAGGATATTGAAAAATAATTCAATATAAATAATGCTGAAACTGATTAGAGCTTTCTGAGCTTGTAGGTAAAACCACCAATCTCGGGAGAAACGCTGCATGTTGCAAGATCTTTATAAATGCCATATATATATACATATATATATATATATATATATATATATATATATATATATATATATATATATATATATATATATATATATCACCAATATCAGCAATGCAAAACATGAAAACAAAAGTATCTCTGCTTCAGGGGCCTCACACTGTGATTGGCAATGAACTTATAGTCTTTAGTTCTTAATACTGCTAACATTGTTTTATTTTCTCCACATACAAATTACTAATTTACATCCTTTTCCTTCCTGCTTACCTCTTATTTTTTCCTCTCCCCCCCCCCCCATCTACTTCCTCCTCCTCCTCTTCCTCAATCCGATCCTCCTCCAGTGCAAACGTAATAGCAAGTGTCCATCCAAAAGCTCTGACTGACTGCAGAAAACCCCAGAGGACACCACATATTTTCACCCAGCCCTGACACGCACACACACACACACACACACACACACACACACACACACACACACACACACACACACACACACACACACACACACACACACACACACACACACACACACACACACACACACACACACACACACACACACACACAAACACAAACACACACCCCTCTCAGCTGCCTGTCTAATCACCACACCCATCTGCTTGACATCAGCCCGTGATGTCATCATGGGACCAACGCTGGCATGCTGTCCAGCGCAACTTCATCATCAGCATCATCATCGTCCTTTGGCAGTAGTGGACAAGCCTCGAATGGGAGGCAGCTGGATTGTAACAATTCCTTCACTCTTTGCTCATGCTTGTGTGTGTGTGTGTGTGTGTGTATGTGTATGTGTATGTGTATGTGTATGTGTATGTGTATGTGTGTGTGTGTGTGTGTGTGTGTGTGTGTGTGTGTGTGTGTGTGTGTGTGTGTGTGTGTGTGTGTGTGTGTGTGTGTGTGTGTGTGTGTGTGTGTGTGTGTGTGCGTGCGTGCGTGCGTGTGTGTTGGGGGAGCAGGGGGAGGCTAAAAGACGCATTTGCTGTAATTCAAACAATCTGAGCCAGACGGAGCTTGACTTTCTCTGGCCACACTGTTCTGTTTATAAAGCTCTCTCTGGGCAGATTCACTTCATGTTTGTCAATATTTCAGCTGCTAGGTAAATGTTGCTGTCACACTGCTTATTGGAAAGGAAAGGAGGAGTGGAATGTGTAGCTGGCCAAGAGATAAGGACTTGCAGGAGTGTGAGGAGAGAAATATGTTGGTGTGGATGGGATGGGACTGGACTACACAGGAAAGGGTGGGATGGCAAGGAAATGCAAAACATGGCATATAACAGGACGGGACAGTGTCACAAGTTGTCAGCAACAGGGTGGAGTTGAGGCAGGAAATGTGGCCAAAAAATGATGACAGGCCCAAAAAAATGACTGAAAAGGGATAACTGATTCAGTAAAGGTGTGGATGTGTTAAAAAAAAAAAAAAAAAGAGAGAGAGAGGTGAGGATTGGTGGTCGGGTTTGGGGACCTTGTTTAACTTTCTTTTATTTAATTTCTTTGGTGCAGCTGCAGGAGTAACATAAGAGCATGTGACGTGATGAAATACACACCCTCATCCCAATACGACAGAACAGGTCAAAATGGCACATGACCACTGGAGGTTACTTACAGCTTGACTATATCTTAATCTATTTGATTCTCATTTTGCTAATTTGTTGATTTAATCTCTGAGAGAATCTGAGAGAAGTTATTCTTTGAAAACTTGAAACACTTCATGAAAGCCCCATTGTGCACCACACTGCAAAGAACATGTGCACTCTTTGAAGCAGCAAAGGCCGAGGTGTCTTATTATGACAGAGAGTCAGGCTTAATTACACATGAAACTCGCACGTCAGTTAACTCACAAGAGTCTGGTGATCTCCTTAAAAGTTCCTACTTTTGTCCAGCATCTCTCGAGAACTGACAGGACTGCCTGCTCAAATTATGTAGCAGTCATTTATTTGTGGAAAGATTATTGACTTTGTTTACCAGTTCCTCTACACAGCTGGACTGAAGACTCTTACTTTCTTCTGTTTTTAATTTCCATATGACTTCATTAATGTCGGCATATTACCACCTCTTTAACCCTTTATCATGCAAGTGAATCCATCTGGTAACTTCTGCATTTCTTCACATGTCTCCCAAACAAACAATGCAATGGAAAGTTAATGTCAATCACAGGACATATGATGAAAGAGTTGTGCTAAGCATCAAACATACGTGTTGTTTGGATGCAATATTTACAGAAATATGAGCCTTGTTTTAACAAAGCATATCTCCTTCCCAGTCAGTGTACAAATGCACCTTGATGCATTTAACATGACATTTTTAATACAATTTTAAAATCAGACATTTTCTTAATGTTCGCAAGGAATATATAATATTTGAAAATGGATACTTAGTTTAGTTATTCCTACAACTTGGTTTGTAAGTAACAAGCTGAAGTAAACCATAGAAGTCAATACGCCTGTAACTATCATTAATCTCATTTTGTAATCTTCCCCCAGAGATTACAAGATGTGACAACAGGATTACATAGCCTTTTTACGAGACGCACTGTGATGAGAACAGGATTCATTCATCCATTTTCGTCACCATCTTATCCAAGTGAAGGTCACAGAGCGCTACAGCCAGTTCCAGCTAATGATGGACAAAGTGAGTTTACACCATTTTACAAGCTGCCAATTCATCACATTCAGAGAAGTGTTTCAGGTTTTATATCATGACTGAGGTTTGATTTTGAACAGTTTTACACTTTCCCTTAGGTTTTGTTATGTACAAATGGCATGTTATGCCGTACATTTTGAGCCCCCACAAGAAAGAAAGTTAAAAAAAAAAAAAAATTGACTCTTGGTAAATCCTTAAATAACACCCGACAGGGTTGAATTTCCAATTTCCATATATTTCAGTGAGTGTCCACTAAAGGGTTAAGCCTGAAGCTGTTTTCTTAAATTTCCACCTGAGAAAACATCCCCAAATTCAGACAGTAACAAGTCTGAGGCCAAAATGAGCAACCTCTAGGCTCTTTGGATAAGGGGCACTTGGGGAATTTTAAGAACACAATAAGTTTCATTGTTCTCTTCATCAGGCTGAAGTGAGACGTGAAATGTTGTCGCCACCGATGGCTGCGAGTACTGCGAATGCACAGGTTTCGATTTTGCTCATCGTCGTGTTATGCCGTTAAAATGCAGCATTGCTAAGAGAGTTATGCTTTGAGTTCGCATGATGGGAATTGGCTGCAGCTCATTCAAACCAACTGTTCATAAAAACCGACCATGAGGAACCACAACACTCTGGTGCCTGAGCACTGAGTGTATTCCCTGGAAACAACCGCAACGTTACAACACACCTGGAGCCCAGCCCAGGGAGAGACGGACGGACAGACACACAAAAAGACAAATGGATGAGCCTGTAACCTGGAGGTCTATGACCGCACCCCCCTCTACTTTCTTTCTGTGTTTGACATTCTCTATGTCCTGCTGTCAGGTATTAGTGCAAACATCATGCTGCTATTCCTTACAGATTACCTCCAGATGTTGTCATGTATGACTCCCATGAATTAAAGCAATATACCATTTGGCCAGGCATATAGTGTGAGACATCATCTGAAATTTACTTTATTTCTTTTAGTGCCTTTTTTAAGGTTTACCTCACCCTGTAGAAATCTACCAAAAAAAAAAAAAAAAGTGGTTTTAAAAAGATGGTGCACATCTTTGTGAATAACTGAGGTAGGGTTCTCCGCACGAGGACCTTGGCCAACAGCCTTTAACCCACTTAAGGGTGTAGAGGACTAAAGCATGTAAATCTGATGCAAATCTGTTGATCTGAAATATTCACTTTGTGCCTGAGAACCACATTACTGCCAGGAGGAAAAATTCTGCATGTACTGTACAGTACTCAGCCAATGTGGATGGCCGGAATCACCAGCGATGAATGTTTTACATTAGAGCAATAAAGTGTGCTGGAAGAACCCACATTGGATCAATAGAGCAGGGCAGGCAGCCAAACCATGTCATTAACCGCATATTAATTCTGGCAGCAGCCGCTGAGCCACATTCTGATCGGGGTGGTTTCTAGAGGAGTGTTTACCAAAACAAGACTTACAGCTCTGCTTTAGCGGTTTCACAGAGCTATCCAGTGACGTAGGAAACCTGGACATATTACTGACTTTATGTACGTATGCAGAAATGTGAGGTCATAGCAGCCTTGTAAGTGTACTTTCTCACCAGAGTGTGTTATGCTGTGGATGCTTTCCCAAAGAAAATTCAAGCCCGGTCCTGCAATGTATCAAAACCACAGATTTTTTTTCTTTTTCTTTTTTTTTTTTTCTTTTAAGATAGCTCTGCTCCAAACAATAAGAGTGTGAAATGCTGGCGACTGGAAAACTTGCTTTAAGGCACTTTTACTCCAGCAAGAGCACGTGTGCCATTTATAAAGATAATACAGTTGACATGGAGATGTACTTTACGTAGGCGCTCAGGTTAAGTTTGCCACAAACTTTATGGATTTAACATCAGCAATGTATTGAATATCATCCATACAGTCACAACCTTCCTCTACAGCTGATATCTGATTCTTCTCACTCCAAATATAAGACATGTGTCAAAATGTTCCTCTCCTAATTGACCCTTAATCACATTTGCTGAACACACAGATGTCTGGGGGGTCCGTCCGGCCTGTGTCTCCTGACGGTGTCATGTTTGCTCTGCGCTTTCTGTCTTATACAGATATAACTCACTTATCACTAATGCACTATACCGTTCTTTTAAACTCCATTTTCTCTGAATGCATATGGCACTCCAAAAATAAATGGCTCTGTTGCTTTGTTACCCCCCCCCCGAAAAAAAAAAAAATTACTCCACCAGATGTATTTGAATGTTCCGCAACTTCATTTCACGCTTATGCCCCCATTTGGTCTCTGTAATTTATCTCGTGCAATTTTGTCCCACTGTTTAAGACAAGCTGTCACATCAGAGTGCTGCTTCAGCAGAAAATGGGTCTCTTTCTATATTTCTTCAGCTTTACGCATAAAACTTTTATGCATGAAATAAAGAGATGTTTAAGGGATGAGCGTGGGATTGAAAAAGTAAGAAATGTACTCTTTCAGTGAGCTTACGTTTGGAGGTTCAAACCCGAGTCGGGCCATAATGGTCGAGGTGTTCTGGTTCATGCTGATACTTATCATTAGCAGATTAAGACATACGGTGACCTTGACCTTTGTCAAAATCCAAACCACTTGTGGCCAAAAGAAAACACTAATAAAACTGATGTTATTAGTCTCCATGCCAGTCTAATCAGTTAAAACAGTATAAAAAGGCTTCAGCTGTCAGGCCTATTTTTTCACAAGTTTCTCTCATAAGTGTGAGGTTTTATCATAAATAAGCCATGAAACCATATTTACTGTGCTGATAAAAAGGGCAGTGTGAAAATACTGCATTCAAGTGGAAGAAACACGTTGTAAAAGTCAATGTGTTTCAAGTCATTGGGACCACAATGTAAACCCAGTGAGTTAAGGTATTTTATTTTTTCAAGCCGATTGATTCCAGTTGCTCTAAAAGTGTTTAAACACCAAAAGGCAATAAGTCAATTGTTTCTTTATTAGGTTTTTTTTTCTTTTTCTTCTTCTTCTTCCCCAGATCAAAACAGTAAATCTAAGCGAGAGCAAAGCTGTGTAGACTTACAGTGACTTTTTAAACTCTGTTCAAAGTGTAGCAGCCTTAAAAAAGCAAATACGGAACATGACTTAAAGCCGTATTTCCTATTAACTTCGTCACAATCTATCAGGCGAACTGAATCATTGGCTTCAACTTTCACCTCCGCTGCATCTCTGACATCAGCGCTCAGTAAACCATCGAGAAGAATTTGGCAGCTCATATCTGGCTCTAATTAGGAGTCAGTGCTGTTTCGAACAGAGAGCACAGGGAAACGTTCGGAGGGGAGGAGGATACCGGGTGGGGAGGGAAGGGGGGAGCGGGCAATACTGCAATCCGAGATGTGCAGCTCCTCTCTCATTGCAAAGTAGAACTTTTCACTTGTCTCTTCGATTGTGCTCTCAGACGACCCTCCCGTGTTCGTCAGCGCTCTCCTCAAAATGCTCGCGACGCGAGCATGAACGGCGCTGCCACGCAATTACGCTCGTGTTCATGAGAAGTGACAGCTGTACATTTCCCACCACTTTGGGGTCATGTGAAGGAAGCGGGCCGGTGGGTTTTTCACGTCGAAGCGACGTGGTGGAAAGTGAGGGTGTTGTGGTCGGGCTGGCGAACGCCTGGGAAATGTCCTAAAACGCTGCCGACCTGGGTTTAACTCGTGCCACCAAGTTTTTCTACTGTGGGGGACGTTTGAGCTTTTTGGAAACTTATTTATTTATTTATCCATTATCTTAACCTCAGTTTTTATCAGGGATAGAGTTGCCCAACCATAAATATAATCCAAACCCAATTGTTTCATTTGTGTAACCAGAAATCCCCCCCTTTTAACCCTTGTGCTGAAATATTTGCTGCGGGGAAGAAAACTTACATGATTTCTATCAACACGCAATCATAACAACTTATGAGTGTATCATGTGGACATCGTTAGTACTGTAATATCTGCTAGCTGGAGTGGAGCTAACAGTTCAAAATGTTCTCCGAGTTGTTTTTAACTCCATAATGTTTGGAACGATGCAGTTTTGTTTTTCTTTTGCCTTTTGAGCTGAATGGCATGTGAAGCTATTTATGTGAAACCAATATTTAGAAACCAGTGTCCAATAAAACGCTGTGTGATCTGCAGAAATACATGCTGGAAACAGTAAAGTATTGCAAACATTCCCAAGTAAATACATGCAAAACGTTAGTCTTTTTTTTTTTTTTTGACTAATGGCTTGTAAACATCTCTGTAAAAAATGTATATGACATTTAAAAAGAAACTTTCAATTTGTTGATCGGTGAGAGATTTACTTTATTCCATGAGCCAAACAAACGTTTAAAAAGTGAACTGATGATGTCCTTCTTCCAACTTTTTGAAAATGTGTTACGACTTAACACTGGGTAAGATTTTCAAATAAATAAATGTCTCAGTTCTGACATCTGATGTAATAGGTTCGTAACATTTTCCATTTATTCTTAATATTATGATTCATATCTCCTTGTTTTTTGGGCACGCCCATATGGGTTAACACTCTTTCTTCTCACAGAAAGAACTCACCGGTTCAAATTCCAGACTCAGGGTAGTTTCCGTACAGAGTTTGCATGTTTTCTCTTGGCGTGCGTGAATTGTATCTGGATCCTTTGGCTTCCTGCCAGAGTCCACAAAATATTCATTTCGAGGCTAATTTTCTAAATTGCCTCTGCGGAGTCAATCTGGATGTTTGTCACTCTGTTTGCCTTAAGATGGACTGGTGACCAGTGCATCCGGCCTTCACATTCAAGTTGGATAAAGAGGAAGAGAAGATAGATTAAGGGAAAGACCTTTATAAGTGCATCAGTGTTTTATCAGCGAGGTGAAAAAGTATAAATGTGGAAAAACTGCATTGAGAATAGTGTGTGATCGAAACATAATTGTATTACTTTGACGCACTTGTAACTGGTTACTATTAGGAAACAGATAACAGTTTCTCTCTCTCGCTCTGTTGCTCTCTCAGCTTTAGTGTTTGTTTTAACATTTCAAACCTGTTTACTGAAGAAGCGCCTTATTACTCCTCACGGCAACATGAAAGATCCGACTTTGAATAACATCACACATCTTTCCGCAGTACTGATATTATGTATTTGCATTATAAACATCAGCTTACCTTTGTTTATCTCGGCTGTTTTGTTGAAACGTCTTTAAAAACAGGCGTTATGCTGAGGTCTGCACGTCAGCCTTACTGTAACCCACCACAGGAGACCCTGCTGTGAAGGCAACCTTACCATAATGACTGACTGATTAACTAAAAAAAACATCCAAAAAGCATTTAACTTCAGACTAACTGATGTAACTTCAACAGAAATGAACGCATGAACGAGTCATTGGACCTTCGGAGGGCACGTCTGGTCCTGGAGGACCACAGTCCTGCGTGTTTTCAATGTCTACCTGCTCCAACACACCCATATTTCAAGAAAGTGTCATGATGAAGCTCTGCAGGTCCACTTACAGCAACATGGTGAGTCGTAGCAGCACAATATCTAAAAACATGCAATGCAGTAACCCAACAATACCAGCAGTACCCACCTACGCCTTCAACTGACAGCTGAACTTACGTATTTGTCACTACAACAACGCACCCATCGATGTCAATAAGTAGATTCAGATTCTAGGTGCACAATTAAATGATATGCATGTCTGGATTCTGACTCACAGATATGATATAAGGCACCCATAAGGAGCAAAACAAGATATTAGTTGCTATGTCCAAAAATTGTCTCTTCAGTAACACTGCGTCTCCTATTGTGTTCAGGACTTTGTATTCACACTTTCACAAGGATCAGCGAGTAACCCACAAACACGCTGCCTAAGTAAAGGTATGATTACTATAATGACATAATGTTGTAACTGCCTCCAATTTTTTTTTCCCCCCTTTTGACACAGAGAGAGATTGATGGTGGCCAGTCAGACCGTTCCCAAAGGAATCCTTTGAAACTCTGCAACAATGTTGATACAACAACGATTCATTATGACTTTTATATAATAAGTTGTCCAATAGGATTGTGAAAATGATTTATTGCATTTCAAGGAAAACATTCCTAATTCGTAATAAACTGCAGTAATTTCAGAGCACGCCGCTCCATCAGAAAAGGCCGTGGTACACTAGACAAAATGTCTCTGACTGAATAAATTAGTATTCGCAAACAATGTTTTTTCTCTGAGGCCTTCGGCCACAAGAATTTGATGAAACTCTGCTATTAATTCTGGTGAAACACCAAATGTCAGACCGCACAAATATCACTGTAAGCCAATGTAAAGTCCGATCTAGATTTTGTCGTCAGGGTGAACTCTGCCTTTCGTACTGGGATCAGCTCCAGTTGCACCCGGCCACAAATAAGTTGTGCACATTTTTTTTATTTGAGTATTTGTTGAGTTGCATACACTACCTTTCTCTCAAGAGTTGTGTAAACACTGCCATTTGAAACTAGATTTGAACGGAGAATCATCTGCAGTGTGAAATTTTGGCATCTCTCTCCTTATACTGATTGGAGGTTCCAGGCAGACGTCGGAGAAATCAATCACTCTGATAGGCCACTGTTGCTTGATCCAAGCGTTGATCTGACTCCACAAAAACACTCAAATCAGTTCGCAGATCAGCTAATCATTCATTGTTACTTCTGCTCGGGTTCGTTTGTCTTTTTCAACAAGCGGATGGAGTCTGTCTCCCCCGCCGTGTGAAACGTGGTTTTAAGAAAAACGCAGTAACGATTTGACAGCCATCATGGCTGCCATTCGCCACATTGGAAATCAGCACATTCTTGGCTCCGTGCGTCACCTTGAGGCATCGCTACCTCTCGAGAAATGAACGTATGCTGCTCTTATAATATCTCCGCCAAGGGTCAGAGGTTAAAAATTCTCGTCTGGCAAATAAGACTTTAACCGACCCGAGGCAATCACTTGAGATAGTGTTTTGTTGTGAGTGAAAGCCGGCTTGATTTGTCATTTGGCCAGTGAAATGAGCTCATCAGTACCACATGAGGCAACATCTGGGGTGTAATGAGCAACTGCAAAAACCTCTGATTGAGAAGCAAGAAGAAGCCAGAAAAGTCTTGTCACCTCAGTTACAGTCATGGCTTAAAGGTCCAGGAAATTAAGAGTTGGATCAAAGCATTTCTCCATGATATTCAATGGCAAAAGTTAACATTTTGAATGAGAAATACATTGAGATGTTATTTGACAGGAAAAGAACATCTTATGTAGAACATCTGTTCTGCCAGGGCCTTTAAGGTGCTGCTGCTGCTCCTGCTGCTGCTGCTGCTGCTGATGATGCCTTTCCCTTCATAAACAGGCATCTTATAGAAACAAGCGAGGGTCCTCGAGAGCCAAATTTACCAACATTGGTAAAACTTAAATCCGAAGTCTGAAACGTATTTTCAGTCTGGAGCCACATTCAGTCCAATTTGATATTGAGTGGTTTCGACCAGTAAAATACAATATCTTTTCACTAACAACTCTAAATGCCACGCATTGTTTAAGTTCAAAGAGGTTCAATTATTCTGAGCATACATACATATTTTTTTAATTTAAAAATAGGTTCCATTTTAACAATGTTTTGAAAATGCAACTAATAACGTGACACTTCACTTGGTTTTCTGATTCTCCAACAAGACCTGAGACTATATCTGCCTATAACCCTTCTAATGCTGGTGAAAGTCTGCGACACGCATGTTTTTACAAATTCAACCTGACTTTGCTGAGAATAACTTTGCTTGTTTTTACTGCTGCGTCACCGATCAGTTTCGGTCTCAACGTTATTTCTATAACCATGAACTAGTTGAATTGTAAACAGCAATTCCTTTTATGAAAAGCTACTAGATGTTTTCTTTGTCATCTTCACACTGCAGGGTCATCCCTCCGGGTGGAATGGAAAGCTCTGCCGCTGACTCAGATAATCACGACAGTTACTCACCAGCAAATCATATCTTCATACGTTTCCAAGTATAACTAAAGTCGGTGTACTTTTCCAGCTTGTAATTTTACAGTGGGACGTTTCAATCAGAGTGATCAACAAGTATCCCGCAAACATTTTAGAGAATCTACTGTATACTCAGGTCATTTGATTTCATTTCAATTGAACTGCATTTATATCCCACTTAAATAATATAATGTTTTCAAGACGCATTAGTGAACAAAGAGCTTGCCTTGACTAAAAAATAAATAAATAAATAAAAACCAAGGCAACAGTGGTCAGGGCATCTGTTAGCGAGAAACAAAAAAATAAAAAGCCAATAATGTTGCATCCTGTTTTATTTTTCTAGTGTGCAATGAAGAGTAGAAAACAAACATGGCATTGGCCTTTAATTTGTAATATGCTTTTCATTACATCCTGGTGCTAAAAGAATATGCATTCTCTTTTATTCCCCTGCCATGTCATAAAGCTAATTGATTATTGTGATACAATGAAATAAACCTTGAGCTGCATTTTATGACTCCATACTTCCTGCAGAGTTTGAGACCAAACTGAAGGTGTCATTAGGGGCAATGCACTGTAGTATCCAATAGGAATGAGCTCTCATCCAACAAAATACAGCACTGTTCTTTTATCACGTTTCTTTTATGACCATGGTGATTGTGTTCAGCATTCTGATGAGATATTTAGAAAATAAACATTTATACGAGTGTTTTATCGTTTAGAGGGCAGAACAGATTCATGGCGGTCCTGCAGAGTGAAACCTTCAGGTTGTAATTGGATTCATTATAATATACAATGCAAAGAGCGGGATGCAATAACTTTACTTATTAGACACAAATAAGTGACTCCAGCGGTGCAAATGATGTGTTTACTTGTAAGTTCATAATTTTATGAGTCAATCATGGAGGTGGGTTTAGAAGCAAGCAGTTTAATCAGATTAATCACATGGTTGTGTCATTTTTAATATATATTATGCATAAACACACAGACTCAAAAAAGAAGGGAATATATAGAATATGCATTGTAACAGTTCATGTTAATAACAAACATCTCTCTTTTAAAAAAAACCAAAAACATTTAGTCACATGAATGTGTTCCTGTTGATCCTTTTGCAGCCAGCTACAAAGAAAAACTAACTTGCTGACACTGTCCGAGAGGAGAGCTGACCACTTCTTATTTAAAATGTTGCCCAGCAAATGAGAACAGTCAGCAGAATTCCTGGCTAACGTTTGCCTCGCATTAATGTGGGATATTAAGATGAAACAGTTTCGGTGAAAAGAAAACTCCTTCCTGCAGAGTCTGCATGATACTGTTTCGTCTTGGAGGGCCAATGTGCTGTCTCACGTCTTCTATATCGAGTTGGTTCCGTCACTACCGGATCAACCGGCCATTTGCACATGCACGGCAGCAAGTCTGCTTGGACAAACTGCCGGAAATGTGTTGCATTGAAAAATGGGTTAATTAAGGTGAATAACATTTTTAATCAGATTAATCATGATGACGGATAAATTTAACGTGACAGTTTTGACAGCCCGAATAAATAAAAGTACCAAGTTAATTGCAAAAAATATATTTCATTTTACTTTTAATAGTCTCCCTCAATTAGGCCTGAATTGAAATAATGAGCGGTCAAGCACAGTGTGAGCCAGTCTAATGACTGATTCACTCATAAAGTTGCACTGAAGTTACAAGTGATTAGAGTATCTCTCGAGTGGAGACACATTTTATTGGTATTTTAACATTAATGGTAATAGTTGGCTTGGTGAGTAGAAGAGGGAGACACAGCAGCTCCACAACTCATCAATATCTTTCATGTATGACAGAAGAAAAAACAAGTAATGACCCCCATGGAAACTTGTAGAACTCTGCAATCAGAGCTTGTAACACAAACAGGAGGAGGGCTTGCAGTTTCCTTTTCCCTAAGCAGGTTTTAATCCTGTGCATATTTAGGTGAAAGAGTCTTGTTGTTTTAGTCTGTTTTGTTAGTTTTGGGAAGGAGATTACTGGTCATTTCGCGATTTGTCTTTTGTTTCTTCCATGTTTATTTTCTTGTTAGCAGTAACTGCTGGGGTGGTGGCTTATTTAGGAGATGGCTTAGCGTCGATTCTTCCTTTTGTACATTTTGGCTCGTCACCAGCACCCTTCAGTTTCTCAACTTAATGTTTTGACCTTTATCTGATGTGGCCTAATTTCAAAAATAAGCGTGATTTTCTTTTATTTATTTATTTTTCCCCCCCTGCAACTTGTGAAATGTAATATACGAGAAATGAGAACTGTCACTCTGGTCGTCATCCAGCAGCTTTAGCGCTTCACTTATGAGCTCTTATGAAGACAATGATCATTGGGCAAGGGATAGACTCTATATTTATATGACCAACAATTATCACAGTATATCTGCAGCAATTACTGCAAAGAAAGAAAGAAAGAAAGAAAGAAAGAAAGAAAGAAAGAAAGAAAGAAAGAAAGAATGTGGCAACAGTTGGACATTTTCCCGGAGAAAATATCTTGAATGTGTGCAACCTTCAAGCAAAGAAAGGAATTGTTGCTCGTTTTGCATTTCTGTTGACGAGATTTCGCAGCCAGTGGAATTGAAGCTTAAAACTGTTCACATCTAGGTTTACTTCATGTCGGCCATAATGTATTTGAGGTTCCTCATAATTTCAAAGTAAATGTATGCTTTTAGTCTACCTAAGGCTTGTCAGGTTTGTAAGGATGAAAACAATAACTGTTGCATAATATATGACTTTCGCACTTTATATACAATAATAGCAATCAAATAACTGTGTAAAACAGGATAAAACTCCATGTTTCATCATTGAAAAATACTTCACTAGACTTTTCGATATGGTTGCCTCATAAATTGAATGGTTTGAAAAAGTAGGATATTACAGACAGTGACTAGTATTAGGTTTTGTGTGTCCAGTGTTTATGTAGTTTTTAAGATGCTGTGGTGTGTCAAAGCCCAGGTGAGAAAATATATGTGTTATTACCAAAAATGTGAAGCGAACTGTTGTGCTGGCTCACAATTACATACATTTCCAAATAATCCAAGAGCAACACGGTTCCCATTTTATAGCACCAATAGTTCACTTTATGTTCTGCGCTGTGACGGCCAACAATAAATTATCTTCAGTTTGTAAAAAGAAATTGATCAATAAAGGAGTTGTAAGTATGTTACATGCACACAAATATTGTTTCCAAACTTCCAGATCCCAGAACCTGCAGCTGAACACATGTTGGGTGGACAGAAAGCGCCAGTGTCGATAATCTATCTGAACTGAAATCCACTTCTTCATGTCACGGGACATAAATTTCAGTCGGGCCGCCACTCTCAATTCCTTTGACTTGTCTTTAACTTTTCAGCGAGGATTTAAAATATCGTGGGGAAAGCTTGTCCAGATATCTACGCTCCTAAATCCCTCCGTGAAGCTAAACTGTCACTGCAAAGCAAGTGTCCAATCATATTGGTTTCATGAAACCAATAAGCCTCCGAGCCTCTGACAGTGATTAGATTCAGGCCAGAAAGGGGTGCAAACTAAGTCAAGGATATCCTCACCGCACCCTGCCTCAGCAGGCAGGCTGCCTGCTGCCTCACGCGCCGTGCTATGCTCGCTATTTTCCATCATTCATTCCCATTCCAGCTCTAATCCCTGAAAAAAAAAAGCCATGTTTATTTAAAACATTCTCCTCACACCTCTAACTTTCTCTTTTTTTTTATCCACTTCTGCTACCTTTCTTGTGCCCTTCTTCTCTCCGTTTCTCTGTTTATTTACCCTCACTTTTCCTTTGTTGATCCTCCACAGTGCATCCTGCGGTCTTTCCTCAGTGTCCATATGCTCTTAGAATTAAATTGGTGGAAGGTGGGGGGGGGGGGGGGGTGTGTGAAGCGAAGGGAGAGGGGAGGTGGGCAGACCAACCCTCCTCCTGAGGGAGCATCTGCTTCTCTCCTTCCTCTTGTTCAAAAATCCTCCTTTCTTTCTCTCTCTCTCTCCATAACTAACAAACAGCTCTGACCTGACAGTTGGATACATTACCGAGGAGAAACGTGATATAAAACAAGAAATATGCGGCCAAATGACAAATCAGGTTAGCGACGTGACAGAGCTCCAGTAGATCGCAAGCATTCGAAAATAATTGAAAGAACTATTCGCCCCTCATATGTTCTGTAATCTGACAAAAAACACCTTTTCACCTCTGATACTCTGGCATATTGTGTTCGCGAACATTTGGGTAGAATTAAAGGTCAATCCCCTCCAGGTGCTCCTCATAACAGTGTGCAAAAAGTTTGAGTTCAGCCGCTATGTTATTTATATTATTGCTTTATAGCAGATAAGAGAAACATCTGAGTCATGCTGTCAGTGAGGAAGGTTTCTCAAACCACATTTTAACCTGCTAACGGCATGAAACACATGACTTAAAATATCAAAAACAAGTCAACGGTTTAGTAATGATGCCTGTTATGTTGGTTATGTTATGGCATCAGTACCAAATGTAAAGCACTTATGAGCAGAATTGTTTGTAATACGGTTTAATATGTATAATTATAAACCATTTCGTGGAATTTTTCCTCTTTGAACATGATCTTTCTGTTACTTGGAAATACTTGATGAGCAAAGTGTCTTATATTTGATACTGTGAAATGGATTTTCCCCATGAAGGTCACCATCAAGGCACAAAAATAATGTAATTGCAATGTATTTTAACCTGTTTTTTTTTGGGGGGGGGGGGGGTTTAATCCAGGAAGTTTAGCAGTCACAGCAAAAAATATCATGACTTGCAAGTTGTGCGAACTGAAAAGATAATCCCATTAAATTAGGGAGCTGTAAGGAGAATATATCACCTTCAGACTGTCTGGCTTATTTTGTCTCCTTTTACAGCTGTGGCATGAATACATAAATGTTTTGAGTTTTCTCAACGACGTCCAAGTATGGAACACAGACTGGTAATTTGTTCTGTTCAGAAACAGAGGAAGCAGACATCAGAGCAAGATTGCCAAAATAATATTGGTCATATTATAACTTTCTGGGTCTGGTTTTTGTTTCTATTACACCAAGAGAGAGAAAAAAAAACATATATTGTAAAACTGAAGTATTAAGAATTTTTTTTTGTAATACTCCTTGTATCTGGAGTTTCTATACATAAGAGGCATTCTTTCTATAAAGATTTCATTCTAAAGAGTTTTAAGTTATTTTTGCACCATTGATTGTGGAAGACGATCCTAAACCTCTGACAAGTATATTTGAATGTTTGTTTTTGGTTAAAGTGAGACATGAATTTGTTCTATAAGCCAATTTCATATCATACTTCAAATGTATATCGCATGTTTGACTCAAATTCACAGATGTAGTCCTTCATGTTATCAGTTTTCAGACCTCCATCGAGGTAGTAGCTCAGCACTCATAATGCAGAGCCAAGAAATTTGCATTGAACTCCATTTCCAGCCATTATGCTACTGAGCTCATTGCAACGGCTTCATATCGAGGCTGATAATTTTGTCATGACTTGTTAAAGGTCTTATTCTAAAACGTGTTTTTTTTTTTTTTAAATAAGCAAATATTGTAATATTTAGTACGGGTATACATCTGTAGTTTATTGTTTTGTTTAGTTTTTTTTCTGAACTATAAAAGTTAATCATACTTGAATAATTTATTTTATTTGACTGAATCAGACATTATAAGATACTAAAATCCAAACGGGACCTCAAAGCTGCTCAATGAGGTAAAAACCATCCTTTTGCTATTTATTTCATGATCACTTCACGTGATCCTACTTTCAGTTAATTCCGACTTTAGTGTGTAAACACAAATGTTTACTGATCACCTCAACAATTTCCAGATATCTATCAATAAACAAAAAGCAGCTGAAGTGTTATGCACTTGTGACGTCCATGTCACGAATCACGGACAGGACCCAAGTGCAGGACTCTGGAGGCAGGCTGAGTTCAAAACAAGTCTTTTATTAACGACAACTGTACAGACTGATGATAGCCGGTTGCTCCTTGACGTGAGGAGTGCAGCAGACTTGCTTCCAACGCCCGGGACAAAACGGACGAGACCTGGACGACTAACAGACTGGACCGGACGGACGGACGGACGGGACATCTATAACAAACAAACCAACACTGAACAAACACACAGACAGGACATATATAGGGCAGGGTGATTACAAGAAGTGGCCACAGGTGAGGTGCTGGACCTCCCAGACCTATGGCCCGCCCACTCTTAAAGGGGGCCTCACCCTACACCCTGACAGTACCCCCCCCTCCACGACCGGCTCCAGACGGCCCAGGCATCTCAGGATGCTGCCTGTGGAAGTCTCTGATCATGCCTGGGTCCAAGATGTCTCTAGCAGGTACCCAGGCACGTTCCTCAGGACCATACCCCTCCCAGTCAACCAGGTATTGAAACCCCCGCCCACGCCGGCGAGCTGCCAGGAGTCGCCTGACTGAAAAAACCTCCTCACCCTCTACAATACGGGGGGGAGGAGGGGCTCTTGAAGAGGGAACCAGGAGGCTTTCCCGGGCAGGTTTAACCTTCGACACATGAAAGGTGGGGTGGACGCGAAGCGAGCGGGGCAGGCGAAGGCGAACTGCAGAGGGGCCAACCAGCTTAATTATTGGATACGGTCCGATGAACCTTGACGCCAGCTTCTTTGCATCAGAGCGGATAGGCAGGTCCCGGGTGGAGAGCCACACACGCTGACCAACATCGTACGTTGGTGCGGGAACCCGGCGCCGGTCTGCAAGCCGCTTGCGCTCTGCAGAACACTGCAAGAGCTTGCTTCTGGCCTTAAGCCAAGCGCGCTTGCATCGCCGCACCATTGCCAGAGCTGACGGGACACTAACCTCCGACTCTAGGGCAGGGAACAGAGGAGGTTGGTATCCATACACACACTCAAAGGGAGACAGCCCAGTGGACGAACAGGGAAGGGAATTGTGTGCGTATTCCACCCAGACTAACTGCCTGTACCAAGCAGCTGGGCTGTCAGAGACCAGACACCGAAGGATGGACTCCAGCTCCTGGTTCACTCGCTCTGTCTGGCCGTTAGACTCTGGGTGGTACCCGGACGAAAGGCTCACCGTAGTACCCAGCAGCCTGCAAAACTCCCTCCAAAACCGAGACACAAACTGAGGCCCTCTGTCAGAGACAATGTCCCGCGGGAACCCGTGAAGGCGGAACACCTGCGTAAGCATGACCTCTGCCAGCTCCTTGGCCGATGGGAGTTTCGCTAGGGGCACGAAGTGGGCCATTTTGGAGAACCGGTCCACTACGGTGAGGATGGTGGTAAACCCTTCCGCGTCCGGGAGGCCAGTTACAAAGTCAATTGACAGGTCTGCCCATGGTCGAGTGGGTACCGGGAGCGGCTGCAGCAGACCAGAGGGGCGAGACCGCGAGGTCTTGTTACGCGCACAGACAGGGCAAGCCCGGACATACTCCCGGACCTCCCTGTTCATTGCTGGCCACCAGAAGCGCTGTTTCACCACAAACATGGTGCGCTGAGTTCCTGGGTGGCAAGACAGAAGGTTAGTGTGGGCCCATTGAATGACACTAGATCGTACCGGGGGACACACAAACAGGCGATTGGGAGGACAACCTGGCGGCACCGTCACCCCCTCCAGAGCCCGCCGAACCTGCTCCTCAATCTCCCACGTCACCGCCCCCACCACACAGGTCGGATGTAAAATTGGCGTGGGGGAACGAGGAGCAGGATCCGGCTCAAAGACCCGGGAAAGGGCGTCAGGCTTCACATTCTTAGACCCCGGCCGATATGAAACCACAAAGTCAAACCGGGTGAAGAACAAAGCCCACCGAGCCTGCCGAGAATTTAATCGTTTGGCTGACTTGATGTATTCGAGGTTCCTATGGTCAGTCCATACCACAAACGGGTGCTCTGCGCCCTCCAGATAATGCCTCCACTCCTCCAGCGCAGCCTTGATGGCCAGGAGCTCGCGATTGCCAATGTCATAGTTCTCCTCAGCCGGGGTCAGCCGCCTGGAAAAAAAGGCACAAGGGTGCAGCTTCCCATCCCCACTGCTGCGTTGAGAGAGCACTGCCCCGACCCCGACATCTGACGCGTCCACCTCCACCACAAACTGCCGTCCAGGGTCCGCGACCCCAAGCACGGGAGACGAGGTGAACCTGGCCCTGAGCTCGGAAAACGCCTGCTCAGCTGAGGGACCCCAAGCAAACGGGACCTTGGGGGAAGTCAAGGTATGTAGTGGCGCCGCGATTGAACTGAATCCCCTGATAAACCGCCGGTAGAAGTTAGCAAACCCCAAAAAACGGAGCAGTTGTTTGCGGTTACCCGGGGTTGGCCAATCAGCTACAGCCCTGACCTTCTCTCTGTCCATCTCCACCCTCCCCTCTGAGATGACGTGTCCGAGAAAAGAAACTGTGGGGGCATGAAAAACACATTTTTCGGCTTTGACAAACAAGTTGTTGCTCAGAAGACGCTCCAAAACATAACGAACATGACTGACATGACTGGCTAGATCTGACGAAAAAATCAAAATGTCATCGAGGTACACGAACAGAAACTTATTCAATGCGTCCCTCAGCACGTCATTGACTAGACCTTGGAAAACTGCAGGAGCATTACATAACCCGAAAGGCATCACCAAATACTCGTAATGGCCAGAAGGTGTGTTAAACGCTGTCTTCCACTCGTCCCCGTGCCTAATCCGGACCAGGTGGTATGCATTGCGCAAGTCCAGCTTAGTAAAGAGCTTGGCTCCCTGCAGGCGTTCAAAGGCCGAAGTCATGAGGGGTAGTGGGTAGCGGTTCTTAACGGTTATCGCATTGAGACCCCTATAATCAATGCACGGTCGAAGGGTCTTGTCCTTCTTGGCTACAAAGAAAAATCCCGCCCCTGCAGGGGAGGACGAGGGTCTGATTATCCCAGCCTCTAAGGCAGACTCAATATAATCCTTCATGGCCTGATTCTCGGGTTGTGACAGCGAGTAAATGCGACCCTTGGGGGGAGTGGTACCTGGCAATAACTCAATGGCACAATCATAAGGACGATGCGGTGGCAGTGATGTTGCTTTCCCCTTATTGAACACCTCCTTTAGATCATGGTAGCAGCTGGGAACTCGCTCGAGGTCCGGATACACAGGAACCTCCACAGCTGCTACCTTAACTCCCGACACTGATCGACGATGCTCAGCACAGTCCCTTCCCCAACTCAAAATAACCCCCGACTCCCAGTCAATATGGGGCTTGTGCAAACATAACCAAGGGAGGCCCAGGATCACTGGGTAGGATGGACTTAAACCTAAATGAAATGAAATCTCCTCAAAATGGGAGGGACCAAACAATAACTGAACAGAAAGAGTCTTTTTTTTCAATAGAAAATATTTTGCGCCCATCTAAAGCAAAAGCCTTCAAGGGCACTGATAACAGTTCCGTGGGGACATTATGTCTCTCAGCCCACTTAAGGTCCATAAAGTTCTCATCAGCACCAGAGTCAATGAAAACATCAATGTCTAACGTGGTGTCGGCATACCTCAGTTTCGCCGGTGTGAGTCTTCTTAAAGGCGCAGTGGAGGAGTTCTTAAGACTCACCGGGGCCCTCCTGAACCCAGGTGAGCCTGTTCTTTTAACGGACAAGCCGCCGCTCTGTGCCCGTGCTGACCGCAGTACAAACACAGGCCGCCGGTCAGGCGCCGATGCCGCTCTTGTGTAGAGATGCCGGCGCGACCAAGCTGCATCGGCTCCTCCGGAAGCTGTGCAGCACTCGGAACTCGCGCCGGTTGGGAGGCGGAGCGGAGAGGGGCGTGCTCCTCCCGTGCGCTCCTGGATTCTCCTCCCCGCTGGTCAGTCTGCCTCAGGCGATCACGGACCGTCAGACGATTCTCCATTTTGACCGCCAGGGCAATGAGGGAGTCCAAGTCGTCGGGAAGATCTACCAGGAACAGCTGGTCGCGAACCGGGCTGGCCAGCCCGTAGAGGAAGGTGTCCCGCAGTGACGCGTCGTTCCAGGTGCAGTCTGCGGAGAGAGTGCGGAACTCAATCGCGTAGTCGATCACCGACCTTCTGCCTTGACGCAGCGCTGCCAGCGCTCGAGCCGCCTCCGGTCCGCCGGGACGCCGATCGAAGATCTTCGACAGCGCGGCTGCGAACTCGTCCACCGTGTCACACAGCCGGGATTGGCGGTTCCACTCAGCGGTGGCCCAAGCCTCCGCTCTGCCGGACAGGTGGGAGATGATGTACGCGACCCTCGACCTCTCAGTTGGAAACGCGCCCGGCTGCATCTCGAAGTGGAGACCACACTGGACCAGGAAGGGTCGCGAATCCCCGGAGTCCCCCGAGAAGCGCGCTGGGCTTGAGAGCGGTGATGGCGGCATCACGACGGGGACAGCAGCTGGCGGCACTGCGGCGGCAGCGGCAGCTCGAACCTCTGGAGCCGAGAGATGAGAGAGGAGCTGCTGGAGCTGACCGGTGAGTTGATTCAGTTGACTCTCCACTGAAGTGTGTCGATGGGAAAGGTCGTGGAGACCCGCCGTTAAGCTAGCCAACTGCTCATCATGTTCCGTGAGCCGGCCTCCCTGCCGCCCAACTGCTCCCAGCAGCTGGCGACCAGAGTCCGCTGGGTCCATGAAGGTTGGTTTGTTCTGTCACGAATCACGGACAGGACCCAAGTGCAGGACTCTGGAGGCAGGCTGAGTTCAAAACAAGTCTTTTATTAACGACAACTGTACAGACTGATGATAGCCGGTTGCTCCTTGACGTGAGGAGTGCAGCAGACTTGCTTCCAACGCCCGGGACAAAACGGACGAGACCTGGACGACTAACAGACTGGACCGGACGGACGGACGGACGGGACATCTATAACAAACAAACCAACACTGAACAAACACACAGACAGGACATATATAGGGCAGGGTGATTACAAGAAGTGGCCACAGGTGAGGTGCTGGACCTCCCAGACCTATGGCCCGCCCACTCTTAAAGGGGGCCTCACCCTACACCCTGACAGTCCATAAACTGCCAATGAACCCGGTAACACACCCTGAGCAGTGATTTTCCATGAGCTATTCCAGAATACGACTGATATAAAATTTCATATCTCCAAACAATGCTCCGACACGACCCGTGAAATACACCAGCCCCGAGTTGCCCGTGAGAGGTCGAGCAGCTGTTTGTAACCAGCTACGGGCTACAAATTCAGCGACACAAAATGTACGTCTCAGGCGAGGGCGTTAAAAAGTGTAATAAAATTACGATAGTGTCAATGTTTCCAACTTCCATGAAGGGGAAAGCAGCACAGCGAGATGCAGGAATGCATACGACTGGGACAAGGACATTTATTTATTTTATTTTTTTTACTTTTTAAAATTGAACGGGTCCTGTTACATAGGACGTTCAAATGAGATTTATTCTCATAAGTATCTCCTGTAAAATCTGTGTTACAATTGAAATCTCTCCATTTTTCAAACAAAACCTCAGTAAGAGGATGTAGCAGTATTTCTACCTTTAAGAGACAACTAATCTTATGCTACTGCCAACCTTGAAAAACCTGACTATTTTCACTCTTAATAATATGGAAGAACGTTAAAGTATCTTCTATTGTATTCTCGTACAATAGCACTAAACCCTGTACTTTTCTACGATTATGTAATTACCTCTTAACTGCCTTTTTACCCCTTTTTGTCGTGCTGACTGTGTCATTAAAGTTGCTTAAAATACAGCTCAGCTCTTGCATTTCTTGTGTATAAAATTATGTCTCCAACCTCTCCACCGTGTCTGCTCTGCCCTGCTCCACTCACACAAACATGAGCTAAATCTGCAGGGCACCATCCCCACACTGCTGACTCAGAGCAGATCAAGGCGTGGGGAGTCTTCTTTTTGGCATCAGGGCAGGAGTGCAGATCTGGAACGACCGGGCATCACGCCATGTCACAGTGGCGTCACGCTTGTTTCCTGCGTGTAAATGCATAGAGCAGCGTGTTTTAAATCAATAAGTCCACACAAAGAGCTTTCCTGGATGCGTAGGAAAGGGTGTATAAAGGCTTGTTAGTGATTGATGTGTACTTATAAAGGCATGACTTCCGGCCCAGGTTTGCCTGCAGCACTGGTGTCGAAATCTTCCAAGTTGAGCGGCTAACGTGCCAATGTGATCTCCAGTGAGCCGGACCAGTATAATAGTAGCATTAATAGCCTCAATAACATAATATTGTGAACAATTCCACATGTTTCTTATTGTTTTAGTGCAGAAAAGTCCACAAAGCATTCTTTCATAAAGCTTACATTTAATAACATTTCATTAAAAAAAAGTTGCAGTTTTGATGCTCTCCCAATTTAAACCAAACTGCCCGATGCAATTTTCAAACTTAACCTTGCATGTTTATATACATTTGCTCTCACAGTACGGTTCTGATCTATCAGCTCCAGTCTTAGTGTTGTCTTATGTCCACTGCTCTTACAAAAAAACAAACAAAAACCTTGCATTATCTTCTAATATCCAGTGAAATTGTAATTTTCATACTTAGCAAGGTCATCCTGTGGACTGAATTAGAGCCTCTGGTGGACTTGTTTTGGCCCAAGGGTCATATGTTTGACACCTCTGGTCATTCATGACCTGACCATGTGCATGGTGAAAAGTCTTGGCCAAGCCATATTTTCTGCAGCATCGAAGCTGCAAACCTGATGCGATTGCATCATCAAGAAACAGATGTCTGTGACATTTTTCCAAACTATCTCCGCCTCATGCATTTGTGTCTCTCTGTTTCTCTCTAAAGCTCTTAGTGCGTTTTAGCCTCATTTAAACTCCATCCTTGATGTTAAAAATGTACCTTTTGGGACATTTACAAAGATTTCCCCCTGAAAGCATGGCGAAGATGCTCTCGCTTAAGCAAAATCAGATGACGCGTAAACAAAGCAGCATATCACAGCAACCATGGCTCGAGTCTGTCTTATTGTGAGAAACAAAAGGAGAAGGGGAAAAACAAGGAGAAAGAGTAATGACAAAATCATGCTGTCCATTTGGCAGAAAACACCGAGGAACAATTTCAGTTGGAATCCAGGGAAACTGAGTAAGCATATTTGCCTTTCTCTCTTGAGTGCTGTCAGTATGCATTGCGCTAAACAAAAGATGAGGCAGCCCATTATCAAGGCTTGACTTTAAATCTGGTGTATGACAAGTCATCTATGTGATTTAGGAGATTTTTTTAAATGTATTTTTTTTGCTCAGATAAAAGGTACAGCATTAAAAGTGAGAGCTCATTTCTCACGGAGAATGAACAACCCTGTGTTTTGTTCTGAGAACTGTACCAGATTTCTACCAGGCTAATTACAGGCCAGAGGGGGTACAAGCTGAACCAAACAGCTTAACACACATCAGAGAAATAAGGGTTTCTGTCCTTCAAAGCCTGGGGAACGTCTCCTCAAACCACAAGCTGCTAATATGCTGCACCAGTAAAAAAAAAAAAAAAAAAAAAAGAGCTATATTAAGTCAGAAATAAGCTAAATAATGACTCAGTCGCAAGCTTCTGCATGTTCATCTTACATTTGCTTCTTGGTATATGTGTCACTCTTCATAAAACTAGGAAAGAGTAAATCTGAGAAAGCACAGCAAAGAATGCTTTTATTTTGCCATGGGGGGATTTGCTGATTTGATGTTTTTTCCCCTTGTATTGCTCTCAGTTCTGTCTATTGAATGTGAAACAACAACCTGGATTTGGTTAGCTGGATGAACACGATTGGAAGCATTGGGGACTTCTCTATCCAGGCTTTGAGTCCCGAGGCCTGACTTCAGCTTCGGCCAAGAAATAATCTTGTACATAAGCCCTTTTATTAAATACATCTTTTACAAATGAGGTAAAGTGTGTGAAGTAGTGAGCTGCGGAGGTGCGATTTGGCAAATATCCCTCAAATCTTGCACAATGCGGGCTGTTTCCTACTGTTTTCAGACTCAATGTTACGCTATGCTAGCCATCTGTTTGCTGATGGTACATACCAATAGTGATCTCATTTCTACTCATTAGGGCCAAAAAGTGTATTTTCCTCAGCACCATTGTCCTTGATCACCATTTCCAAGAATTCTGTTCGCGGCCTGCAAAATGTCGGGTAGAATTTTTCAACATTAAATCTTTAAAATAACTTTACAGCATGTGCTTGCAAAGGACGCCTGTTAAAGAGCTGGATTTACACACTAAAATATTAAGGCAGTGGCAGTTCCAGCATTGTTCCTATTCAGCATGCTTTGAAAGCCCCCTGCCCTTATTATGCAGACTTCTTCCTTACCTCCCCACACACACACCGCCACCCCCACTTCTTTTCTCACACTTTCAATGTCAACGCACACACAGGTCAACTCGACGGTTGGAAATCCAAGCTACTGATGGTTACCTTGGGAAATGTCAGAGCTCGGGCAGAATAGACGGAGCCATTTCTTCCCACACCTGCTGCTTTGTGTCATTTTATCCACGAGTATCCATGATCACCTTATCCCAGTGTTCCCTTTAAAAAATATAGGATAATTAGTTAGGCGATTGCCAAATGCTTCAAAAATACATATGACTCACAAAACAAATGTTTGTTTTTTTGTTTTGTTTTTTAATGTTAAGATACTAAGTGTTTTGCTCGCATGTAAAAAATCCCTCCCTCCAAAGTTACACAGGTAACCTGAGCAGTGAGTGGATCCAGTGACATTGGACACCCCCAAGACGAACCAACTCTTTTCTACAAGCCACGGGAAACACAGGGTGCAATCCAGGCCTCTCACAGTCAACATGCTAACCAGCCACACAGGCGCAAAGCTTGAGTTACCTCCTCCCCATTTTGTCTTTGTGCATCTACCCATTCAACGAAGCTAAAGAGAACCAGAGCTATTTTAGGCCCTGAGGTGGGATTAACGTCTTTTTCACACCAAAGTGGGCTTGTTATAATCCTAACTATGAATTAAACAGGAAGGAGCCTAAACCCTTAATTGTCGATTTGACCATTTGAAAAATAGTCACAAGAATACTTTATGAGGTGTGTTGGCAGTTCATTCCCACGTGATTTTCTTTTATGCCTTAAAAAAAAAAAAAATCACATCAATAAACCTACTTTGCATGCGTGAGTGTTAATAAGAAGAAGCTGTGCATAAATATTTACTCAGGCCCGGGAAACCAGTTTAATCTGAATGATCCACTTTCTCAGAACATAAATTTCTGACATAATTAAAAACTTTACAGACCATCTCCAGCGAAACGACCAATGGCAGGAGTGCGTTTCATCTTTCTCAAACCGGAACTGCAAAGATCGGCCAAATAAATACCCAGTATCGGCTTTCCCGCAAGACCACTAATTAAATGAGGAGACTTGTTTTTTAAGAGCAGCTTTGAAACATATCAGCGTAGTTTGGATGAGGCCACATCTTGATACAGAGCTCAGGCAGCTTGGAAAACGTACGTGCCTGAAATAGTTGGTCTTTGATTTATAATCAGATTCCGTTCCAATAAAAATATTTGCCCAATCAATCGGTTTCCTGAGAGAAGCAGGCAGACAATTATTACGCCACGGGTCATTTGGTAAAACAGGCACACGCCTCAGTTTGCTTGTCCTGTGCCCAGAAAGCCAGTTAAATGTTGTATAGTTGTGTTTTGATCAACATTAACAAGTCTACACTGGTAAGAACAAAACACTCCGTTTCACCACAGTGGAAAGAAGATCTCATTAACAGAACATAATAACTGCAGGCACCAGAACGCAGTCTGGGAGACTACGGCTTTGAGCTGAGCTTATGTAAAGCTGTGATTGGCTTTTGATTAAAATATTGGCATAAAAAAAATGTACATCAGCATGTCACTAAAAGTCAATTGGGCGTACAATAATTACAGAAATTAATTGCTAACACCACTGCGAGTTTAAAATAGGCCTGCTGGGAAGAGAACGTGATACACTGTGAGTTTAGCCAGAGAAAATATGTGCAGGAATGAAGGCAGAGCAGTGGTGAATGAAAATCAGGTAGCACCTGTTAAACATCAGCGACTAACAGCAGGGATATGAATCCAACTATGTGGGCACAGCACGGCCCATCAGATTATTTGTTGGCATGGTTAGTCGCATGCCTGCGTCCATGCATGCATTCATGCCTGCTTTCTTTCCTGTGTGTGCAAAGAAAGAGACACATGCAGGAGATAAATACATGAGAAGTGTCCACAAAGAAGAAAAGAGGGATTCCTTCCAAAAATGTCTTCACAAGAGCAAATGATCTACATTTATAATTATAACGTCTCTCTTACTGGACTGAGTTAAAACCTCACATCCCAAGTGATGTCCCTGATGAAAAGATTCACTTTTGCTCATTCAGCCAAGTCCAGGTTGAATCCATCAGTGGAACTACTATAAAAAGGGAATTTCTACTAACATTGTTTCCACTGGTGTTCGGCATCAAACTGCAGTTTTATAGATTTTTTTTTCTTCCAAAAAGTTAACTCTCATTGTCGAAAAGAGACAAAAAGCTTCATAAATCTGTAGTGATGAAGCCCCTCCCACATATTCTGTTTAACTTGAAAATTAATCACATTGTGGAAGATAAAAGCATGATAACATGCACTTCTGAGTGACTCTAAAGACATTATTTTCTCATGTGGAACATTTTTTTTTTTTTTTTTTTTTACAATGCCTTACAGCCAATCAAATGTTTATAGCAGCTGGTTTTGTTGGCTGTGTTTTGAGAAAGAAAAGCGTGCTGTCATATTTATCACCACAAACTTTGTCTTTGGCTATCAGCTCATCTATTTTACAGGAATGCCTCAGGGTGAGGTGTTCAGCTGAAAGAGCCCCAAGCATTAAGCCCCTGTGAAAAATTAACATGGAAGTATTAACCAGATAGTGTTGGAAGCTGTTTTAAGAATGTCAGTATGGGTGAAGACATGGAAAACTTTTATTATGCACAACAGCCCAGTGGTGAGTGTTAGTGACGATTATCCACCATTAAAACACTGCAGGTTCTGTTTTACACCCGCCACAAAGTGGAGCAATACGCAGTGTGAGGGTCTTCCTATAGTTTCAGACTGACAGTTATTGGTGCACACGCTCCTTTAACATCACATATACTTGAAGCTCTTAGTGCACCCATTGGAGTCTTGGCCTCAACCTTCAAGTTCATGAACAATGAACTGCTTGTAAAATTCTGTAATCGTGTCCACCGCTCAAAGAGGCCAACAGGCCGGTCCATAGATCAAGGCAGGGTCAGTATTGGTGTTGTAATGTTGTAATGAGACAATATAAACTGGACCACAATTGTATGCCAGAGGTGTACGGATCTCTCTCACTGTGTCTATACATTCTGACCTTTACTAACAAGATTTTCACCAAAACTTCAGAGTTAAGTTGTGCCCATTGCCTCACGTCAGACAACAAAAGCATCTCTATGGGACGCTCCCCAAGATTCTGTATAAAGCTTGAAGAATTACGTGCTCATGCAGATTGACTGCGCTTTCAGTCTGCGTGCGTTTTGCAGACGATCAACTGAGGTTAATAACACGAGTGAAATCATGCAAACGGGAATTTTTTCGAACGGGACAAAGAGCAACAGAAAAGATGAGGATCGAGACCTGAGAAAGATTACGGCACAGGATATGAGTAATAAGGAAGTCTGCAACTAAAAAGTGGTGGTGAGCCAGCTGAGGAAATGCATTTCACTGCAACGTGATAAAATCTGTCAGAAACAATGCAGATGTTTTCAGATATAAATCCCATTGCATGTTATACACTAATAGTCTATTAGCATTAACCCCTCCCAGTATTTTGTGCGACCTGCATAACACGTCTGATATAATTGTGACATGAAGGCTTCCCATTAATAGATCAGCTTCCAGATGTGTGTGCGTGTGCACAATTAGATTACTTTCTATTGCAAAGCTTTTCTACTGCTTCACAAATATAAGGGACAGAAGTCTCTGGTTTATTTACTTCAAATCTATCTTTAACTATGACATCAAGTACAATCTTGGATGGAAAATATGCAAAGGGTTCGAACGTACTAAATACCTTCAACATCTGATCAGGAAAAAACAACAAATTCTTAAACTGCTGTATCAGTCACTCACTGAACCAGTTTCACCTTCTTGCAAACACGTAGCAATAAATAGACAATATATTCGGAGGCCTGCGTGCGTGCGTGTGCCAGAGGGCCAGCAAGGCAATGGTGTGTCTCAAACAATGCCTCAAGTTTCTCGTGGTGTCATCCAATCTACTGTAAGCTATTTCAGTAAAACCGTCCTTACAATGTCCCCCTCAAGGCGTCTCTCGTGTAACACCTGTTGTTTACCTCGCTGTGATGAGGACACAAACAGTTTCAATGAAACGTCGACAGTCGTGAAGTGGTGGATCGAGAGAAGGCAAGCCTCTCCTCTTTGGACGCCACCGCTGACAGCTGTGGAGTGGAGAGGGAGCCGCTGACGTCCTTCAGGGGTAATTTTGTTGTAAATGTGAGATTGAAGGGGGGCAATAAAGTGTTTCCAAACCAGGACCAAAACTTGCCAGAAAGAGAGCAGGAAAAAAAAAAAGAAGTGTAACCAAACACCAACCACCACCTCTTTTAACAGGAGCTTCACCAACACCACATCTGCCCTATATATAGCTTATAGGCAGCTTTCAGTTTCAGTTTTCCTCCTTTTCTTTGTATTTCTGTTGCTCTCATACTATTTTTTCTAGTCTCTACTGCTTCTTCCAGTTACTCATGTCCCCAACTCATTGTTTGAGTTATTTTGTTACTGAGTTTTGTTTAGTCTTTTTCCCCCCACAAAGTTTTGCTGCATCTTTAACATGCGACTTTCAACTTCACTGCAGACTATTCTGGTCGATGCACATTAAGAAGTATTTCACTTCAGTGTTTCACAAACTTACGCAGAGCAACAGCCGCTCAATTCCTTTAAATCACATTAAATATATTAAATTAAATATCTTCTAGCCCATATGCTTGCTCGGAATATACTTTACGTGATTCACTCAACCTCCATAAAGAAGAGCAGTTGCATTTTATTACCTGCAGACATCAAATCATTCACACAGGAATATGCAGCTGCAACTATGACTGAAGGTAAAACTTATAAACTGGATTGAAAACAGTTGCCCACCTTTACATACACTAATCGTATGCACATGCAGAGATATCCCAACACAAAGCAAAATACCACTGATGGGAAGTTATTCGTTTTTCTGAACATAAAACCAAGTATACAAAAACTGCTGCGTATGGCAGCCACCTTCACTGCTGTGTGTGTGTGTGTGTGTGTGTGTGTGTGTGTGCGTGCGTGCGTGCGTGCGTGCGTGCGTTATAAGTGGGTCATACAAGTGAAATTCATTTACCATTTACTACCAAATGTCTAACTGATTTCTCATAATCATTATCAGGTAATCTGCTCATTTACATTTCCAGAATTAATTTCAAGCTGTGGTTTTTCCACAACAATAACATCCAGTTTAAAATCTGTATTCTGAAACATTGTATTAATATCAAGGTAAGTTGTTATTTTGTATCTCCTGCACACCCAATGTTGTGTAGGCTTCTGCCATTTAGCAATTGAATACATGAACAATTGATTTTTTTTTACCTCATTAGAAAAACTAAAAGTAATGAGTCATATGCAAAAAAATACAAATTGTGTTACTTTTAATCACAGAAATGGCAGAAAAACTTACAATGTATTATTGCAGTGCTGTAACATAGGTTGCATGGGCTGTCAGGCTAAGGCCTGATTCACTGAAGCACTGTATTGATCTAAATACATATAGTTACTGATAATATTAATATAGTTACTGGTGTAGAATTAGTGATCAGTTAATTACCTTGTCAGCATGAAGTGATGTATGAAAGTATTGCCCCTTTCTAACATAGGAGGAAAATTCGCTCCTATGAAGACATGGTGGGTCATTATGTCCTGTGTCGTCATATCTGCTGGTAAACATCGAATATTTTCCACCGTGTTGTCGGAGGTGCCTGAACACACGTATCTTTTCCCAGTTTCAGGGTGACGTTCGGGGAGACATTCAGACGGTTCCCGGTTCTTTGTGGTTCCTGCATCAGCTCCGACTCTGAGTGGGTGGCTTACTGACTTCTAGACTGGCATTCCCCCCAGAGACACAAGGAATGACAAAAACTTAGGAAAACAAAGGCAGACCAAAACCCCAATTGACTTGCACAATAAAATCCTAATTAGCTACTGGCAATAATGATAATAAAAATATAGTCTAGACATGCTGTATTGAATAAAAAGCTGGGGGTTTTATGAGAGTGTAATGCATAGTATATAAAAGACACTCCACAATATTGTCTAAAATCCCAGTGACAGTTTATATTATCTTGTTTTATGAATAATAAAAACAGCTTTGCAGTTTTCTTGTTTGCTGATGCAAGGGGAAAGTATGCTGGTGGGTGTGAGTGAAGTCTGGGTCAGGGTTGCACGCTGGAAACAGCTCAGTGTTTCATTAGTTTGCCTACTGGCACTTTATTGTTATTGAAGTGGCTGTTAATTTCAGTTAACTATAATAAAGAGCCAGAGGAGAATTAGGCTCTATGGCATACTTAAGTACTATACGGCAGTAATTCTTGTGGTGTGCTTGGGTGTGAGGCTGTGCTTGTATGGAGTGTTTGTTTATTGCCCCCCCCCCCCCCCCATCTTAAACAGCACAGCTTAAGAGAATTATTCAACATTTTGGGAAATAAGTTTGGGTTTTATCTTTGTTTTTGAAGATGGGGGGGGAAATGTAAATACACTTATACTAATATGGAAGTGGGAGTCTTTTCACCTTTAAGATACCGTAAGGACTGGACGATAAATAATGGGCAATGCTATTCGATCCATCCATCCTTTAACCTCAAATCCAAGATTTTATAAAAGCTTGTAGCCACACACATGCAACATGCATATTTCACAAAAAAAGGTCTCTCAAGCTCAAAATCACACAGGCCTTATCATTACTGAGAGGTAAGAGCGTGTGGCTTTACACACAATCCTTTAAATACGAGAGAAAAAAATAGCTCAATTGCTAATATTTATAGAGAATCGTGTTCTGATGTTGTCAAACTAACAGAAACCTCAAACATTATCCCCAAATGCATATTCATCAACATTTTGACATGGTACCTGTTTCTGGAAAGAAAGAAAAAAATGTGCCCCTCATTCCTTAACAATGTTGGCCCTTTAACAGAAAAATCACTACTTTTTTTTCTTCTTTTTTTTAAAGATCGACCACAAAGTGTTTTTGTTGCAGTCGTAAAGTTGACTTGCCTTTAAAATGTCAGTAGCAAGTTGAATCTTAATAGCAGACTGCAGTTGTAAAAAGCTACTTTTTTTCCAGTGATACTGAGTATCAGGCTTTTTTGAGAGAAATGTATATATTTTAAACTAAATGGATCACATACAGAGGGTGAACATGAGGCCTAAATGTTTAAAAGCTCATCCATATTCACAGAAACTCTGCTCTTTTTTTTTCCCCTCCCTTTTTTGGGGGGGAAATTTTGCATTACCATATTGACTGAAACCAGACTATCTGTCACGTCGCTTAGTGCCATTGACTTTTATTGTGCAGAGACAGTGTGGCGATGCTGGTTGGTGCCACAGTGGACACCAATAAAACAAGTCATTCTCTAATTGCGTTTGTCATTTACTGCCACTAACAAATGTAGGGCAATGTGTTACGCTCCCGTCTTCCTGAATATACAGTAATGTGGCGCTCTGCGGTTGATACACCGATGGAAAATGCGCACTGATTTTTAAGCGCGGCTGAAATGTAAAAGCATCTATTTCTGTCGACCTCTGGCGAGGAGCTTTTCCTCATCTGCAGTGTGCGGCTTCCCCCTCGGCTCTCTTTGATCTTTTTCTGGAATCAAATGTAATGATTGTGGCTGACTTTGAAATCTGGAAACGCACTTGCTGTGTCTCACTGCAGAGCTCCTTTGCACGGCTCTCGCTGGCACATTTAAGCTGCTGTTTATTGCCGTCTCACTCATTTGAAAATTGGGAAAGTTTTGATGAGATCCCGTGAACCGACCAAACATCGGCTCATTAGTGCCCAGATATTAGAGGGTTTGGGTTTTTTTTTGCTGCCTTGACAAAATATGCCAGACATTTCAAAGGATACGTGGAGATATTTTGTGGGAAATACACTTAAAAGTATTTGATGAAAAGATGAGTGTCACTCTTAATTATCTCGCTACTCCGTGTATAGCTGGAGCCAAATTTAGCTGAGCACAACACACTAGAAATAAACACACAAGCACTTCTAAAAGAAAAGGTCCATTTCTGTGTGTTTGTGTGTTTTCAAGATGTGAATTATAAACTGTTTTAATTAGTGAGTTTGGGCACAAGCTAGAAAACTGTAACATTATGTTCAGCGATGAGTCCAGATTATGCCTAATACACTTCGATCATAGGCTCAAAGTGTACTGAAGTCCCAGAAAATGCTTTGCTGATTGGTGTTTGACATCATTGCCTGCAATCTCAATGCAGAAAGATGCTGAGATAAAACTGTGTGACCAGGGAGGTGCCACATTGTTATGGCCGAGTACTTCCACATACTACTAAAGGCTGTTTGTGAAATTAATAAATTGTTAAAATACATTGTCTTGGAGAAAAAAAAATGTCTTGTTTCTTTAGACTTCAGTCATTCAATCCATCAAACAACACCAACGAGGAGTCAAAAGCAAATCAAATCTGCAAAGTTGTCAGAGAAGATTTGGTACATTTGTCATGGGCACAACTAAGATACACAAAGGCAGTTGTTCATTTTGCATATCCAAAATATGTTTGATTAACATGAGTATATTGAGTTTCTCTTTGTTAAATGGTTCATTCGTTCATGTCGTTCACATAGCATGACTAAAAAAAGACTCAATCTACTCAATCTTTCTCAGAGGTAGAAATGTGTAACGTGATTAAATTACATTAAATCAACAAATTATTATGGTCAGTTCTGTTGCTCATCCTACAAATGTGTCTTTTCTACAGTTGTGGCATATAATAAAAGAGAAATAAACAGGATTTCCATGATTATTATCTGTATTGCCAAGAAGCATTACTGCATCAAAAAAAAATCTAACAAACATGAATTTGTTTATGTGTATAGTTTATGTGAATATGCCCATTGTGTTTGCTATTATGTCATTCACTTTCTTTTTTTCATGTTTTTAACTAGAATATGATATTCATATGTAAACAACAATGAAAATGCATATGAATATCGGGGCGAGGGAAGTCTGGGCAACTCTGCTCAGACTGCTGCCTCCGCGACCCGGCCCCGGATAAAGCGGTAGCCAATGGATGGATGGATGGATATCGATGTTTTTCAATTGAAAGAACAAAACTTGATCAAAAGAAAACCAACTAAGTTCAAAACTGATGGTTTGTGGACGAAATGAAGACTTTATGTTGCAACACCACCCCAATATGATAGCACAGATTAATTCATTAAAACAATAGTATCAGTAAAGTTGATCGAAGTATATTGAAGCTTTCTTTCTCATCACAAACACAACCGTGATGTTAGCATGAGTGCTTTTCAGGAAAAAAAAAAAAAAAAAAAAAAAAAACTCCAATAACATGCACATTGAATAACGCAGCATTCACCCATCCATATCCTGTAAGTGATTTATCCAAGTTTGAGTTGTGTGATTAACAACTGTAAGCGTGTCATCTAAAAATAGCTGAACTGAGCTATCGCACTCTTCATCTGAAATGGAAGCTTGTGATGAAACCTTTATCCTCAGAGCTTTATTAAATCACCTTATTAATTTGAGCAATCTAAAATCAAGCATTTCCACTTGAGTTGTGTTGATCATAAAACAACTCCTCAGAATGTTCCTTTTTCTGTCCTTTATCTTACAAAATACATATATTTTAGTGCCTTTCCAGTTCCACAACTCACTAGTTCAGGCTATATTTCCCTATTATTCATCAGCTAATTCAACGCAATCTTAGGAAAAAAGTTGTTGTGTTGATGAGACACCGATGAACAGAGAAAGTGTTTCGGTAAAGAAACTCCTCAGTGCACGTTAGACTGTAATGGTGAATGGAACTGGTGCACAGCTTGTCTTTCATGTGGTAACAAGCCTATTTGTTGGAGTTGAGGGACCATGCCTTTATGTTATTTAAATGGATTTATGAGCCAATATTTCTATATATATATAACTTCATACCGCAAGACTCATGGTGGGGTTTTTTTTCATGTGACTGCAGTTTGGATAGAAATATAGGTTGTTCTTTTTTTTGGGGGGGGGGTTCTGGTTGTTGGTTCTCTTATGTACAAGAGTATACCAAATTATCGTCCCACTGTGAGCAGCAGCCCACATTACACAGGCAGCAAAAAGAAAACCAACCACTTTTGGTGACAGAATTGGCATCTTTAAGGGATTTTATGTAATATGTGTATGGCATTTAGCTCGCTTGGTAGTTGTTTCTAATGCTTTGAAACACTTTGAAGTGACTCAACAAGTATTTTTTGTGAAGCTTACATGCAATCCTGGTCACAAGAAAATGAATGCTTCAATGACTCGGTTAGTCTCATGATTGCAGAGCCACCAACAGGTAATTCTTTTTATGTGTGCTGCGAAAAAAAAAAGCTAAATCTCAATTCAAATCGTCAACCGGTGAATTGGCACAAGATAGTGGAGACACCATGGAGCACGGGGGGGTGGGGGGGGGGGGGATGGGGGGGATCCCAATTGCCTTCAGCACTGCACTTCTGCCATCATTTAAAAACAGATATCGCTTTAAACTGATTCAAACAAAAGCAGTAACAGTAGTCTGCAATTTTTAATTTGCCAACTAGAAGCCTGACATACACATCAGAATTTATGTGTCGTACCATCATTCTCGCTCGGTTTTTAACACACTCTGTAAGCTCTGTCGCAGTATTTAATAAAAGCTACAGTTTTGTTGCTGCAACCATGCAACAGAAATGTTTTTATTTGGATTATTTGTTTGTTCGACTTCTCTAGCAATATTGCGGCATCATTAAATGTCTCAGCTGGCAGTCTTGTTTTAATCTCTGCTGCACTTGCACTAATAGTACAATCCCCATGAATACAATCGAAACAACAGTTACTTGACTATTGTAAAGTTTATGTTTTCTTTGTAAACCTCACATTGCGATTTCCCCTCTGGCAGGGTCGGTTTCAGTCCGCGGGCCATATTTTTGACACCTTTGGCCTCAGAACTGCGTCACATGGCTTTGAGCCGAGCTACACACTCCCATCCTTGTACATTACTGGAAAATCAGGAATGTTAAGTTATTTTGCAGCAGGTGCTGCTTTTTTGTGTGACAGACAAGTGCCTGAATATATATATTTCACCTCTTTAACTCACGCCGTATGTAGAAAGTGACTTCCAGGTCTTCATTTTTCCAGGCTGCTCAACTTACAGCAGATCAGGTTTTGTAGGCCATAAATCTGTCATTATGTGCGGTTCACTTCACCTTGTTGCAGATTAATTTGGCGCTGTAATGACTTTTGTAAAATAAATAAATAAACGTGTCCTCACTTGCTCTTTCGTTTAGGTTTGGAGTTTCGTCGTCAGAGCCGGGGGTGTAATTAAAACATTGTAGAGTCCTTAAAGGTACTAACTTTAAATTTTATGTATGAAACCTTTTTTGTCATCATGACGCACAAGGCTCCAGTTGATACATGCAAACAAACCCCCACCCCCCCCAAAATAAGAGTTTATAATTTCAGCTGAACAAAGAGCCCATTATGGCCGACTCGGGGGCTGAGAGAAGACGCTGACTGCTGATATTTCTGTTTGTTTAAACTTTTTACTCAAAGTGAAATCACACTAATTTTGGTTTGCGGTATGTCGGTGGTCGGGGATTGCAGAGCGGTGTGAGGAACAGATGGTACGAGTAAAAAAAAACCTGTTTAAAAACACACAGCCAGTTGTGACAGTGCAGCTTCTTTTCTGCTTTTGGTTGTGAAAGTCGTCGTTCCTTGAATAGAAGTGACGGATCACGGCAGTGGCGAGACGGCACATATTTGTCTTGAGCTTTTGTTTGATTTTTCCACGTATTCGGTGCAATGGAGTAATCATAGAGCAGAAACGAGCCGGAGACACCGTTCTCGTGTGGCAATCAGTGAAAGCAAAAGAAAAAGCACAAGCCCCATTCCCAGCCATGGCACACACATGGGAGTCTGTTCCCACTAGCGCCTTAAAATAGTCACAGAGGGCTTTTCAATTATACAGGCCACGCTGTACGAAGGGGCCCAATCATAAAACCAGAGTGTTTACCTCCTCTCTAAATCTTATTCCGCTTTGAATAAGAAGGCGGACGGGAAGCTGGGACGGAAGGACAAGGCCAGGGGCCGCGATACTGTACGGAAAGTGCAGGAAACACAAGGGGAGCTGTAATTGTCAGCCATCTGTGACTTGAGGCCAGTCGAGTATCAGCCATAATGTTCGAATCGTCATTGTCCTGTAACTCTAGATGCAGAGACACAGAGAGAGAGAGAGAGAGAGAGAGAGAGAGAGAGAGAGAGAGAGAGGGAGTGGGGTCATTAAGGAGGCAAAGTTAGGTCAAGGTGTAAGAAAATAAAGTTGGAGTCATTCTGTGTCACAGAGCCCCTTCTTCATTTTACATGTCAAAATCAATCAGATTACTGTCAAGCAGTAAAACTCATAAAGCCCCCACCAACTAATCCCGTTCCATCCAAGACTGAGGTATAATAGGAAGGGTTATTGCAGATTAAATAAAAAAAAAAAAAAAAAAGGTAAAATAAGAAAATGTCCATTAAGGAGCAGGCACAATCGTGATTATGAGTCTCTTTAAATTGCTAGGACTTTTATAACTAAAGCACTGCAGTACTCAGTACTATGTAAAAAAAAAAAAAAAAAGAAAAAGTCTCCCTTTACAAATCACACTTCTTGCAGAGTTGAGTGAGAACATCTGTGCAATAATAGAATTGCAAAGTGGGTCCCTGTTGCAAATCCTCACAGCTGACATCCTTCAACTCGCATGAAACTCTTCGTGGTTCACAGAGTTAAAAAAAAAAAAAAAAAAAACCCTCAGAGCAAAAGGTTTATCCTCCAACTTGCTCCACAGGATTCCCTCACTATCATCATGGAAAATATTGCACATCCTGCATACACACGCACGTATGTGGAGTTGCGCACTTTCTAGAAACAACTACAGCAACAAGGGTGTGGATTCTCGAGTTCCCGGCTTCCATTGTGCGTCGCTGCTTTGAGGAACCAGTCGGACCAGTTTAGATCGCAGCGCCCTCTCAATAAATCGCAAACGGCATCTTTTATAGAACATCTTGCTATTTATGATGCACTCCAGGCAAACCCACCGTGTGCTGCTTTTTTTTTTTTTTTTTTTAGGTTTTTTCTCAGCTGAACCACCACAAAAAACTGTTCATTACTATTCTTGTGCGCAAACTCTTTAACTGCTGTCATCAAAGAGCTGATATGGAGGCATCGAATCCTCTTCAGTGGAGTTTTATTTGCACACATGTTTTCACTGGGTACATAAAACTCTCACTATTTGTTCTCTTCTCTTCTGTGTGTTATTCATGAGGTTCTTCTGCCAACCTTTAAGTATGGTAAAAGTGCATCTATATTAATAGCTATGATTGTTTAAAAAAAAGGGGGGGGGGGGGCGGGGGGGCTGTTGATAATGTCCAACAGTAAAATAAATATATTACACAACTCGATGTTTTTCAATATAGGGAGTTAGTCATAAATCATTGATGCTCATTTAAGGGTAAATTTGATTTTTGTTGATCTTTAATTCAGCAGGTCAACCTCAGCGTAAACACCCCCCATCTGATCTTTTTCTGCTGGCTGGATGCTCAGGGGATTAGGTTTTTTAACGAGCCTCTCCTCATAGGAGGTGGATCATCCCTATCAATATTTCAGCGCATATATTAACATTATCCAAATTGATTAAGCACCTTGGCATCCTTAAATGTTGTTTATCAAAGGAAAGGTCACTTGATGTATTTTGGCTGTCCAACAGGGTATCTTCCTGAGGACTCCATAGGAAGACACGGTGTAATATTGATCAATGGCATAGCTTAGGTTTATCATCGCTAATGATCCGAGTAAATGTTTACACATCCCTCGAGGGAAACAGCAAAGAAACATCGGCGTGCATGTTTTTGAAAAGGCTCCGAGAGAAAGACGCCTATGAATCAAGAGGGACAGTTATCGCAACTGCCACGTGCAAATCAAAGTTCAAGTCCGTGAAAAACTACCAAATTTATGTTCGGAGCTCGGTGACTCACACAAACAAATCCCTACAGCTGTGACAATCCACAGTCTGTCTAATTTGGGCTGCTGTTATACACAGATTCAGGGTTTTGTCACTTTTAGGCAGTGAAACTATCTGAGACATGTTGAATGGAGCGTCAAGAAACGTGAGACAAAAAGAAGGAATCTGAACTAAAACATCCAGTCGTTGCGTTTGTACCATCGCGGCTTCTTGTTTTGTGAAGGAGAAATTCATTTTCGCTCGTTTTTCTTCTAAATAAAAATGTAACACGTTGTCGCCAAAAGAGAAAATGAAAATATCTTTCATTTTTTTTACCATCCACAGACCGATTCAATTTGACTCATGAGTCCAGTTGATATAACATTTAATTTGATTTCAGAACAGAGCATTAAATTATTTCCCCTGGCAGGCAAAGATGTCTTTAATGATCACATAGGGGTGTATGATGGCTGTCTAATGCTCCATTTGGCACATCCGACGAGGTCATATGATGTTAGAGTAAAGCACACTAAATTCTATTATTATTTTATAAGACAATAGAGAACAGATGAACCCTTTAAAGGTTATCAAGGTACTTTTGCCTCTTTCGCAATCACAAAGTTGAAGAAACATACCAAACAGCATTTATTTTCTGTTCAGTTATGCATCTTTAAGCAACAAACAATTTGATTGTTTGTAATTTCTACTTTAGACTTGGATCAAAAAATTTGGCTTGAATGTCATCTGGAATTTCCCCCACCTACATTATGGATGTGGGAGGAAATCTTAGTATCAAAAAAAAAAAAAGTGAATCCAGAATTTGCCTTATCTGATACACGTTTTTTGAGACACACATGAATTTCATTTTTAATGTTCTGACAATCGGAGCAGACTGGACAGATGAATTACATTTTAATGCTGTCATACTTGCATATTTATATAAATGTCTGTCAGAAGGTGATGAAGAAACATGGCAATGAAAATGTTTCAGTGAAATAAAAGTTTTTAAAAGGGAAAAAGGAGGGCCAATAAAAACACATAAATGGACTTCAACTGAAGGTGTTTTGGAGTTGTTTTTAATCTTAACATTAGGATTCTTAATCGCCTTGTTTAATGTGTTTTCTTCATGTCATTGTAAAGCACTGTGAATTGCCTTGTGTTTAAATGGTGGGATATAACTAAATTTGCCTTGCCTCAGGAATACACAAATCCTCCAGGAAAACGTTTGCTGCTCTTGTTTGACAGCCTGGTCTGAGTCTGGGACCATCCTGGGTGAATGTCAGAGAGGTTTGTCTGTGATGAGGTTGATAAAATTAGACATGGTCATGTAAAAGAAAATCCTAATCAGCCACTTCATGGAATCGAGAGCAAATGTAGGACGCAACCGATTTAGTCAGTAAAAACATGTTTTATGAGCACAGGTCAACCAACCCGTAAACCTTCCAGGATAGGTATTGGGTATATTATCGTCTTTTGTGATTCAAAGAGACGTCAAATGTTATATGATTTTTTCCACTGCCTCACAGACTCAAACCTGTGACAAGAAAATAGGTTGCAACTCAATTATCTATGGGTACGTCTTATTGCACACATCATACCTCCACAATACATGACGCACTCAAACACAATGAAAATAGATTGAATTTGACGTACATTGTTAAGCATGTGAATGCATTAAAAAGAAAACGATACCTGATTCACAAAAAGACAATATTCTACGAATGACTGCAGCATTTTTAATTCTTATCAACTAAACTATGTTTCTTTTGAATGTGTGCCACTAAAATATATCTCTGTTTATCTCATTGCACCAGATCTGCATTCGCCAGGGGATCCATAAAGCACTAAACAACATTTACAACACAGGGGAAAACTGTGTTGCAATCACATCCTGAGCCAAGTTTTAAAATCCAGCCCTCACTGCCTTTTACAAACACACTCAGGCCTGTGGTGTGCAGCTCATTCATGAATCTACTTCTTTGGAGTTCCTGCTGCTTAAAAGTGTAAGTCTACCAGTTCTGAGTCAGAGCCAAAGGGACGCCCTCGCGCTCATTTCTCTGTCTCGGTCATTCATGCCCTGTAGAGAGCGTGCTCCACCCAAACAGTATCTCCATGGCGACACTTATACTGTATATAGACCTACCATCAAGGTGTGTGTATTCTAGTTTTTTTTTGTTTTTTTTTTTCATTACAACTTAAACGGCCTTTGAACTATGACAACGGTTGAACGGCGCGGCAGCAGATAAGGGGTTTCCCTCTTCACGGCCTCTGGTCACCAAGGCAACTCTTCGAGTCGACAAACATTGAGCCTGCATACCAGAGGATCTCCCAGGAAGTCCAAAAGGCTTTCCTGCTGCCTTGTTGTTGTTGTTGCTATAGTAGTGGCTGCCAGATAGGGAGTGTACACAGGTGAGGGCAGGTAAAGTTACTGTACCTGCCCTCGCTGTTAGCTTCCATTCAGACTACGGTTAAAAACAGAACGCAATGTTTATATATAGCCAAGGACACACCTGAAAGACGTCACAGCTGAAGGTATTCCCTGCTTTAAAAAAACAACATATAGTTTGTCATCTTACTACTGTGGATACAAGTCAATGTATCAATTGGAATAGAGTTTCTGAAATAACCACTTACTTGATGGAGGAGCAATATATATATATATATGGAAAATATGTGTGTGTGCATGGTGGGTGGTTCATTTTCAGAGGGGCCACATAAAAACTGTACACGCACGCAAGCACACACACACACACACACACACACACACACACACACACACACACACACACACACACACACACACACACACACACACACACACACACACACACACACACACACACACACACACACACACACACACACACACACACACACACACTTTACTTAGTTCTGCTCAATATTAATATACCTCTTATCAAAAGTCACTATCTGAAGTGGTTTTGATCAACTTTGCTGTTCCCAAACTGCATCAGTCAATAATCATGTTTTTGAATTTTGTGTGGTTTAAAATGAAATCATGGAAAACAATAAGCTGTTTTTATAACAAACTAAGCATACAGATATATTCATGACTTTAATGAAAAGAAAATGTTTTGTTGTCCACATCGTTAGAAAACCTGGCCATTGTCCATCAGTATTTTTTTTGTGTCATTTTGTGGCGTAACGATTGACGGTAAAGATGACTGTGTACCCATCATCACAAAATGAAATAAAAGTGTCTTTAAAATACAATCCAAGCCTGTATACACCAATTTTCAATTGATTTATAATTCCTTGTAACTTTCTTGTCAGCCAATCTGGACAACACAATAGATGTGCTTTGGAAGATTGAGAAGAGTTTTCCCACCCGACCCTTGTAAAAGAAAAGTCAGCATGTGCGTGTGTGTGTGTGAGTGTGTGCGTGTGTGTGTGTGTGTGTAGTGTTGCTGTTGGAGGGGATCCAGGAGTGCAGATGGCCCTGGTTTGTGTTTGCACTGAACGGCTGCAAGCCTCTTGCCTCCCTAGTGACCGTGACAAACCATGTACACACACACGCGCACACACACACACACACACACACACACACACACACACACACACACACACACACACACACACACACACACACACACACACACACACACACACACACACACACACACACACACACACACACACACACACACACACACACACACATCCATGATATCATGATCTGGGTGTCAGTGGCTGTAGCACCTCATCTTTTAAGGTGAATGTGTACGTTCTGGATCCAGGGCAGATGTTCTGTAATAATCTAAAGAAAATGATGGCAACAATTCAGAACTAAGATAAACTGCGGCAATTAAGAATTCTAAATGAAATCTCCAGGATTCACAGTGAACAACTGCAGTGTTTGTAATAGCTTTAGATCACACAGATTGTGAATTTGATATCTTGCCTTGGGTCGTGGTTTTACTGTTGTTGGGTAATGTTGAGAAAACAAGTGAAGCATGTTGTTATGAAACAGTGACTGATGCTATGAAGCAGCAGGCCAAAGTGAAAATGCCTTTTTCCCTGCCAGAGATTCGTATTGGAAACCGCAGAACCGTGGCACAGAACCACATGGGCCTTCCTCAAGCAATACACAGGAAAATGTGTGTGTTTGTGTGCGTGTGCGTGTGCGTGTGCGTGTGTGTGTGTGTGAATGCTTTCTCGACATGCTCGTGGGTCTAAAAAGGTTTCATTTGGTTTCAATCATACCTCCAACTGTAACTGCAACCAAGTGTCTTGTTGATTTTACAGCCAAAAATCCAAACGCTAAGAGAACCACAAATCAGTTTTCATGGCACTCAGTGGACACCTGATGATTGCGTTTTCATGTCGGATTCTTTGTTTGAGCAGCGACTTTTCGTCTCTGTTTTCTCTCCTCTATCGGGGAGATGTTTTGAAGAGGACATCCTCAGCTAATTAAGTCTTTGAGGTTCGCCTTCGTGATCCACGTTGCTTGGCTACAACCAAAAACAGCGGTGGGTTTTCCAGCTGTATATACTGTACAGTTAACCATCCATCAAGCCGGACCTCTCTCTCTCTCTCTTTCTCTCTCGCTCTGAAACGCCACATCTTCCCTTTGAACTTATTATTATGGATTGAGAAAGAAAACCATATTTGATAGTCTCACTGTGCTCGCGGGCTCTCGCCGTGACTCAAGACAGTCTGCTGTGTCCTCTGGTCGGCCATGCAGACGGCTAATACACATGGATTATTAGTCAGCGCTGGCCCAGATTGTGCCGGAGCCTCTTGAGCTATCGCACAGACTGTCATTTTTTGTGATGAAGTTTGTTTACCAAAAGGCATGCCAGATATTTTTGCTGCTTAAACTTAGTGAGACTGAAACCAAGCGCATTTCCAATCAAATGGACATGTTCATAAGTCTCCTGAAAACAAGTTTCATTAAAGCAACGTTGATTAATTTCAAAGACAAAAAAAAACATTTATTTATCAGACTTTGGAAAACGACTTTGACTATTTCCTATCTCAGAGCCGACTACTCCATCATTCATTCATTTGAAGCTGCTCTGGCGATGTCTTTTGTAACCATTTATGAAAGAAAAGGTTCCCCTTTTTCTTTTCTTTTAACAGTTCTGACTCGGGGATGCAATTACAATCGGAACACACTTGGTTTTTGTTCACGTGCCGGCTGAGCGACATGACTCAAACGCCACCGACGCGACGTATGCTTAGAAATTTTTCTCATCTCTTTGTTTTGACTCCATCAACATTTTCATAACAGATTTTCAGGCTGATATGAGAACCAGTATGTCCATTTGCTAACTGTAGTTTGTTACTGCGGCGACACATTGCTGAGCATGGTATTTATTGTTATATCAAACGACCAGTCCATCTCAATGCAGAGGTCACATCCAATCAATGACGTCATCAACTGCTAACAAATCCCATTACATTAAAACCTGACCAGGTTCAGTTATCCCTCAATCTGACCTTAAAGCTGTCCCTGTTTTCACAGGTGGGTTTTGCAGATGAGTCACCACGAGGCCCTGCAGGTTCTTCAAGTTTCCCGTTTGGATTTGAACAAATGCACATAAATTGCTACCAGCATGTGCTATACATGTGATACACTATCAGATGTGCTGTCGGGTTGCCCTCACTCAGGATGGAGTCAACATACCTTTGTGTTCCGTCTGTATCATCGATGTCAATCTCACGCTCACTTCATGTCGAGTAGTTCCCTGGATACACAGGTGTTTTAATAAACTGGTGTTATGTAAGCTACATTTAAAGAATTTGGTTTAACAGGCTGTGGCGGCAGACAAGCCTATTAATAATGATGCATAATGGAATCAGCTAATTTATATATAAGAGCAATGCTGTAACATATATAGGATCATATAACCCCATTCATTCTTTCTTTACATGACCTAATTCATCTTAGGTGAAGCCTTCAGTCAAACTGTTATATGTGTAAATGATGTGGAATAAGACTATTGTGTTGATCATTCTGATTTCCTGGATCGCGCTCTTATTGTGTCTTATTTTCAGTGTTTGCTAATAAGTGAATATGTGAATGGCAGAGCATTAGATTCATGGTCACCGCTGCATAATTCACCTATATCTCCCGAGCTCACTTGAAGAAAAGTTCAGACATTTATAAAACAACCTCTCTCTTAATATTGTCTTTGAATTTGTAATGTTTAAAACATTTAACTCATTGATTGAACAGCATATTTACGTATATAAGAACATTAGAGAAATATTAAGCGTTGACCACATTTCTTTGTAAAACTAATGAAATTGTAATTATGGTGAAATAAACCATCAACGCTCTTCAAAAAAACCTGCAAAAATTCTGTCGATTTACAAGAAACCCCTCTCCCATAAGCAGCAACGTGCCGTTTTGGTGTAATGTGGCGCCATCTAGTGACCATTTTATTGTACGCAGGTAGTTTTTAAATCACCTGGGATCATGAATTGTCAGTTTTGTGTTTGACATGTGAAGGAAAAGTAGGTCAAAGCCATGAAACACGCAGCAGCCCTTCACCTCTGTCTTATAAAATGATTTGTGAGATCATGTTTCAGGAGTGCGTGACAATGAGGCCGGCCAATCAAAGCGGCATTTAAAATTTGTGTGTGAGCCTTTCACCAGTAATACCAGAATGACTAAACTTGTGGGATGGTTGGATAGGAGTGGACTTTGGAAGAAAAAAAAAGAAAGATTAGTGCGCAGTTTAAAAACCTATTGCGTAAGATGAGGGTTCATCAGTACAAATACCTTACTCATAGTCGGCAAGGTTACTCCCTAAAAACATGCAGTGTGTGAAAATCATCACATCAACCAGCCGTCCGGTTTGACTCACTTATGTATTCACTCTATCAAGTAAAGACAATTTCATGTACAAAGCTCAACGCAGAAATGGTACACAATACTGAGGAATAAAAGAAAGCTAATGCTGTTAAACTAAACTAATCATACATTATTTATGGGATTCTGTGGAATTCAAACCTGCAAACTTCAGATTCCAGGTGAGTTCCTCTAGCCTCTAGGCCACTACTGCCCCTCGGCCCCGGTCACATGTGTTCAGGTTTCTAAATAAAATAACAATCTGGAGGCTTTGTAATAAAAAGCATCCACATCTCAAAATGATTTTCATTTTAGTAATAGCAATCTCCTGCACCATTTCCTCACTCTTATTTACACTTCATCAGTGGGTTGTCTTTCAACTACATTATTGCAGGTTACATTTTACCATCGCCTCTCTGTATTTAAGTCAAAGTGCCCTTGAGCAAGAAACTGTTTGCCAAATTGACTTGACGTGAGCATATTGCAAGGCATGTGAATGTGACCAACGTGATACAGCACTCTGGGGACTGTTGAATCAGTGGAAAAGCACGACGATTCAGTTTTGAAAACATCTATTGTTGCAGCTATACTCATTTTGAAGGGAAGTATGCCCCCTTCCAGTCTGAACATCATTGCTTCTGCTTCAATTTCTGTACCACAGGGGGGATAAAATGTATCTGCCACTCAGAGCGGTTAAAGTCACTTCACCAGAGGACAGCACAAAACACAAAGAAATGCATGTATTTTAAGAACGAGAGTCAGACTCACTTTATTAACTCCAAACTCACACTTGAGCAGTGTCACACGCCAAGTGGTATTTTCTGGTTTTATTCAGGATTTTCTGGATGATCCCGAAGCAATAAAGGACATTTGTCAAATGGGGGGGATAAGTGGAGGCTTTTCCTCCAAAAGTAAAAAGCTACAGTTACTCTCTGCCACGTGAAAAATGTAAAACTGCAGGTAAAAGTGCGTTGCCAAATGGAATCATGCCAAAAGATGGCAGTTAAAGGATATTTAAAAAAATAAAATAAAATAAGCCCACAATTAAACTTGACGTATGAACTCTGCCATCACACCATTCAAAGTAATAATAAATGTACTACCAGGGCAAAGGTAGGTAAATGCCTTTGACAACTAATAAAAGATCAAACACCGAGACAATGCTGATGATCACCTTTTCACTTTTTGTGGCTGCACCCAGTTTTAGACTGAAACATTCCCCAACGCCCAAGGAGTGACTAACCAACTGTCATCTCTCCTTCACGGTTTGCCAAGTGCGTGATGATTCAACGTATGGACAGTATCCAGGCAAATACAGCAAGAATGACTGTCTGTGAACCATTACGTGCATGAATGTGCTGTTCAAAGTTAAAAAAAAAAAAAAAAAAAAGAAGAAGAAGAAAAAAGACACCATAACAGCACGGTAACTTTATAGATGATGTTCAAAAATATCCACGGAAATAGTTACAACTGAAGATTATTGGTGGCTCTGAAATATGAGAGTGTGTGTGTGTGTGTGTGTGTGTGTGTGTGTGTGTGTGTGTGTGTGTGTGTGTGTGTGTGTGTGTGTGTGTGTGTGCGTGTGCATGCGTGCGTGTGTGCGTGCCTGCGCGCGTGCGTGCAAGTCACCCTGCAACCCCGAAGTTGTATAATGTTGGAAAATAAGAAATGATGAAAACAAACTTTGAAAATGTGAATGTTGATGTATTTGAGAGATCTGAGGGGGAAAAAAATCTAATATATCTCCACATCAGAAAGAACCCATCAACATGGTGGTTGCAATGTTCAGTCAACTAAAATGAATCCTTCCTGAGTCGGAGAGTAGGAGAGTTACTTCAACTTACAGCATTTGAGCAAATTAAATCAACTACAAGATTTTATTTAATGCTCAAATTATTACAGTAAAGGCTTTTTCTGAAGTCCTTTTGCAAAATCAAAGATATAGAACCAATTCCAAGAAGTAGACTAAATAATAAAGTATATATGAAATATATTTTCTTCATAGTTGTTAATATTCAGATTTCATTGACTGTGTGATGTTTTATAAGTTAAAGAGAGACACTGGAGTTAAGAAATGCTCCAAAACGGCTTAAAATAAGCTCCCCAAGTGCAAAACAAACCTTCTGAAAATGTGATTTCCTAAAGAACTCAGATGCAATCAGCTTCAAATGGCACTGATGGTGTGGCAGAATAATTTTATTTTTTTTTTTAAACCTGTGGTTCTCCAGCTGTGGGCGTCTCATGATTTAAAACGCTATAGCAAACACACTACAGTAGGTGGCAGTGTATGATATGGAATGATAATATTCAGCAGAACTACTGAAGGACATAGATTTAATTAAACACTGTGTAATTATGACGGATATAATTACAAGCAAACGTATAATTTAGGTTTTGATTTGAATCATTCAATCCAAGTATCCCAGTTTCTTTGCAAGTTTACATTTCTGTCAGTTGCTCTCTTAATGAATCCAGGTAAATGTGTTGGGGTTTTTTTGTTTATTTGTTTTTATTACCAATATTTACTACTCTACTTAATCCTAACCTAAATGCTCTAAACACAAAAGTAATACATAGATTTTCCTTTTGTAAGAAAGTTAAAAATTGTAATGACCCCTGTCCAACAATAAACATTTGATGTGCTACACTGAACACAGCAGGGATTGTGGTGTTAAGGAAGTACTTACATTCATCTGAAAGAGTCATTAAAGGATATTTTAATAACACCATTGATAATACTCTGATATATTGTGCATATATTGATTAAATAGGCATTGCGTATTTCTCAACTTTTAACTTGGTACGAAGGAAAAACAAGGTTGCAATTTGTTTAATGCATGTGCTATATTCTGCCTCCACAATAAATGCATGGCCTTGGTGAGCACTTAGTTTAACTTAATAACATATGTAACTCAGTGAAATGATGTGAACGTTTTGAATCCTTAAAATCCTTCAAACTTTAAATTGCCTCATTGTGATTAGAATTAGCTGCAAGTTGTTCTGGACTGTTCATTGTTTGGGGGGGGGGGACCTACAATTTCATGACTTGCATGTTTCCACGCTGGCCAAAAAAACCTAAAAATTTAATTATAAATGTTTGTTTTTGTTGTTATTAGACATGGCTTATTGATTCACAAGTCTTTAGTGTACACAAGTACAGCCTTACGCTTATAACAGGAACACTGTTGTGCTTCAGTCCAGACATCTCTTAATCTTTGTAATCCAGGTAGAAAAGTATCCCAATTTGAGACATTCTGAATTGACTTTTGTTTAAGAAAAAGAAAAGTAAGAAACAACCCCTGACATTAAGAGATGGTCAAAACTGAGAGACACAAGTGTTCAACATGTACTAAATCTCAGCAATATTATATACAAGAAAACATGTAAAACAGTAATGACCCTTGTTGCCCAAGTAATATTAAGTATAAAGTCTAGACCACTGAATACTGAATTGTGGTACTAATGGAACACTTTTTATTCATCTGACAGCACTGTGAAAGTATGTTTGAATGAACAGGGGAGGGAAAGAGAGCATAGATAAGATTATGCTAAAATATCTCCAAGTGTTTTATGCAAAAACTGATTAAAAATACATATATCATAACATTTAGATGTGTCCACTGGGAAAAACCAGGCATAGTTTTGAACTTTATTTGAACCATCTTCAAAATTGATGTGTCTGTCACTTTAACAGAATAACATTTGGGACTGACTTTCATGCAGTTTGACAAGATTGAATATTGATTCCAGTAACAAAACTCAACAGAGAGAAGCTTGTTTGCCATCAGAAACACAGAAAAAAAGAAAAAAAAGAAGAAAAAAAATCCCAATATGTAGATGTGGTTGGTGTGAAATATGCTCATCCAGACCGAGGGAGGATTCCAGAATTTCTTTATACATTAGTGTGAAGAGAAGTCGATGTTACTTCACCGTTAGAGTGGAATCCATCAGGTCCCTGTAATTGAGCTTGTGGGCTGCTGTGAAGCCGCTGCATCCCAGTGAGCCTGCGGCTCGCCAGCACAAACCGTAATGAGCCTGACTTGTCCCCTGCAGCTACTGATAAATGACTCATGACCATAATGGCTCTGCTCTATAGCGTCTGATTGACGGCTCGGCGAATTAAAATGTGATACTGGTAGTATCTGGACATGTAGTTTGTACTGTACTGTCATACTAACGGATGTAAGTGTTACGATTGCAGTGTGGAATAACATGATTGTTCTGTTTCACTTGCCATTGAATCATCTACTTAACAGGATGATGACGATGATAAATCTTCAAATGATCGTATACATCTTATTGTTGAGCACTGATTGGTGGTTACATAACCAGCGTGAGATCAGCTGCAGATTGACCTATACTGCAGAGTATAGCCTGAATGCACCAGTTTCACATCACGTCGTCAAAATTTATCAACTCGAATGTGATCAAGCTCATGAAATAATCTTAACGTTTGTTGTCCAATTCCGAGAAGTCAAAAACGCTGATTACTTTTTTGCGGTGCAAAGAAAGAAAAAGTAATGGCTCCTGTCAAAAGATGGGACGCTCACCATGACCTACTTGCGGTAAGATATGCACTAATCAATACGGCAGTGCCCACACTGTTTCATAAACTCTATTTTCTGAGCGCGTTGTGCTTGAATGTCTTTTAACAATAACTAATACTTATAAAAGTCAATACGTGCACGCAGGCAGTGCTGTCTTCGGGGAATCTGCACAGTGACTTCATGTTCACACACTTTGTCTTTTTTTTTTTTTTTTAATAGTGGTGCTGTCCACGATGGAAGGAAAACACCATCTTCTATGCTGCTTTATACAGTGTAAGCAATTTAGAATCACTAATTGACCCAAGTATGATAGCAATCAAGAAATAATTTAAATTAAAATACACAAGTTTAAATGTACCATCAGAGCACAAATTACCTGCTGCGCTATAGCTCTTCCTGAACACTTGAAACTTGTGCTTTCCTTACAGGCCCATTTGTTTTTCTTTCTGATGATTAATCAAGTGAAACGATGTGTCAGTATCTCATAAAATCATAGATCAAAACGTCTGCGAGCTGCTGATGAAACGGAACCTGTGACTCAACCTCGCCCGCGAGAGCAGACCAAAGTCTTTCACTGAATACCAAATGTCACATCTCCAGACCTGAAAATTGAGCCCTGGCACGCTTCCGCCATTCAGTGTTTCACTATCGCCACATCAGGTCTGCAAAGGTGGTGGACTGCACGGAGACCGTGAATGTGGAATAAGCCAGGATTTAAGATATAAAGCGTTTCCATAGCGATGACTTGAATTTCCTGACCCAGTAACGCAATCGAAGTCGTGTTTCTGAACGGCGTTTGTTGCCGGCGATGTTTGGCAGATAATGCACAAAATGTGCAGGGCAGATAAGGTCACATCGCATTGCAAATTGTTCAGCTTACAATAGATTCAAAGTGCTGCTGGTATTATATCTAAAAATAAATCTTGCACTGTGAAGATCCTCCCAAAGTGGACACAGGAAAACAGCATATCGCTAATAAGTCAGTTCAATAAAGTTGTTTCAATCTTTCATATTCTGGGAATGCATATTGCTGAATTTTGCTGCATTATGAATCAAGCGAAAAGGATTAAAAGGAAAAATATCCATCATGTTCGTGGGAGTTTCATATTAGCAGCTATATAGACATCATCTATTTATCTTCTAATCCCAAGTCATCTAATTTAGGGCGTAGAGGCCTGGAGATAATTCGAGCGGAACCAGTGAACGAGCTGCTGGTCAAACACACAAATGCACACAGTCACATGCACAGGCAAAAACAAACCGAACTCAGAAAAGACAAACCCACAAACAGCGAAAACATGCAAACTCAACACAGAAACACCCCGGGCCCAGAAGTGAACAGGGAGATGTTAACAACTACATTGCAATAGTTTAAAAACAATTAACATAACACAAAACCCTTATTCTGAATCAGTAATATTTGAAGGTGTATTTTTTTTTTTTTTACTTTTAAAGAAAAAAAAGGAAAAATCCGATTTTATTGATATTTACCGTGTAAATTGTACTTCAGCTGTCATGCAAGTTCAATGTAGTTTAAATGAAGGCTTTAATTTAGCGAAAGCCAGAATCCCGCGGCCATAAGAAGCGACAACAGAGAAAAAAATACTCGTCGTGTGTCTGTGAGATTGTGGATGATGATTCACAGGAAGAAAACAGAGCCGCAGACTTTGGCAGGGACTGTGCCTCTGTGTGGAGAGGAGTAGAAACTTACAGTAGTGAGGGGAAAGTGTTGAGGCCATCTGGTTTCTCTAAAAGGAGATGCCAGCTTCATCTCTGAGGACCAGTGTTGAGGAAGACATTGATTTCTTCATTCTTTTACCGTGCTTTTCTCCATGTATTTTCATACACTGCATGTCCATATCTATGGCCTGTATCTGCCTAATTCCACTAATATCCACCTTAATCCAGTCACTTCTCCTGTAGATTGTTTTAGAATTTGTTTGCCATTCTTTGTCTCACATATTTATTGTTAATTGTATAAATGTCCGTGAGCATTCAGTAACATCTTTTTTTACTTCGATTTGACAGTTGATAGAATTTTTTTTTGTGTGGTGTGTAATAATAATAGCCTACAGTAAAAACAAAAAACACACACAAAAAAACCCCAATTCAACTGATTTGCTATTTCACAACAGAGATTTGCCTGAACATGATATTGTCTCAAGTGGACTTTACAAGAAAGATATTATGGTTAAGTGGAGGTATACTGTATATCAGTGCCAATATATATAATCTTCTGATTGCCCTGCAGAACCAGGACAGAAATCAGTGAAGACTTGTGAGAAATCTCTTGCGTGCTACAGCGATGGTGCCAACTCGTGTCAAAGAGGAAGTGGTTCATGTGGCATTCGAGAGAAATGCGATGTGGTATTTACAAGGACGCACTTCCTGCATAATGCTATGAATTCCATGTATTTAGGTCAGAACAGCTACAAAGTGCATTATCTCTCAGCAGAAACCATCAGAGCAGACTTACAACTTAGCAAATGACTACAAATATGTGGTCAAATATAACGATGGAGATTAAAAAGCATCAGAAGGGGATATGGGCACGCTTGATAGCGGGTAAATTCAAAAGACAGACAGGTCAAGAGTCAAAATTCAGACAGACATGGATTCAACAAACCTATATGACCGTCACAAACAGAATATTGTGGAACCAAGGGCTCTACAGGCAGGGAACCCACTCGTGCAGTTAGGTCAGAGGGTGGCATGCACTGATGACTTCCATCTTATCTCATGTGCCATGGCGGAGCTTGAAGAGAGCAGCTCTAAGGTTTACACTGGGATTAAGCTGCAATGCTGTTCAAGCAATGTGAGAGGATGCACATGGCATCACGAGCCTCTTCCCACTGGAGGGACACCAGTCCTCTCCGCTTGTGTCACGGCTGGTGGGCAAGCTCAGCACCCATTGGGGAAAAACTGTAAGTCTCTGCTGGCTTATGAAGAGCCGGAGGACAAACACAGCTTTGCCTGAACATAATTTTGTCCCCAATTGGACTTTACAAGAAAAAAAAAACAAATTAAAATGGTTAAGAAGAGCATAAGTGGTGGTCTTCTGAGATATCCTCAACCCAGGACCAATATATGATCATTTAATTTACATGTAGAACCAGGACAGAATCTGTGAAGTCTGGTAAAAAAAATAAAAAAATAAACATCTTTTGCATGCGATGGTGATGGTACTAACTCGTGTTAAAGGGGAAGTGGTTAAAGCAGCATTCAAGAAAAATGCTATGTGGGTTTTACAGTGACTGCAAAGAAGAAAGAGCATCACTTCCTGCAGAATGCAATGATTTCCATTTATTTAGGTCAGAACAGCTTCATCATAATACTCGGTATATTATCTTTGGCAATAATCAGCCAAACCAAGTAAGCAGTATTAATTTAAGTCTCTGTTGGCCTATAAACAGCCGGACAACAAACTGGAAAAAGTGGCAATGTTGCATATTGACCGATCTTCTCTCTTCTCCATAATCAGACCAAAATAAACAAAGTCTTCATGTTACACTACATGTCAGAATAGATTCATTGCGCCCATCACATAACTTCTAAAGCAATTCTTAGCATTCTTCTAAAACGTCTAATTTCTCAGAGGTTTCTGACCATCTGTGTGTGTAGGAGTGATGTCATATACAGGTAAATAAACATAGTGGCTCTTAGATGGGATTGCAGTGCTTTAAAAAGATCAATGTGATAATTAAAAAAAATGTTTGAGGGGGTTATTGAAAGTACTCTGTTAATCTGCCTCAGTAAATACTCTCGCAATGGATGCCCATTGACATGTCATGTATTTGTACTGCAGTTTTCCCTCCTGATAAGCATCTGGATTTCTTTAGGAAGAAAAAAAAAGAACAATTTCATTGCAGCTACAGTCCTGTTCTTAAGGATCTTGGCACATGATCACTTTATCACTGTCTTACTGTTTACTGTGTCTTTTAATCCTTTCTATTTTTTCGTTTTTCGACATTTTTATTTAAAACTTTCTTAGTGTTTGCTATGCTATATTTAGTTTTTCCTTATAAAAATAGCAAAGTGTGCCTTTGTCAATAAAGGTAGGTAAAGTGCAGTCAAACTGGGAGCTTGTTTCAGAGAGCTGCAAGAAGCGCAACAGAAGTCCGTCAACATGACAACTTCCACAGCAACAATAGTTGTAAAAGCAGAAGAAGTAGCAAAACCTGATGACTGTCCAGCTAGTGTGTGTTCAAGTACTTTTAAAACAGGTTTTACTCACTGAATAAGTAATTTCATCCTCCTCTCGGGTGACGCAGGGGGCGGCCATGTTGCCTGTTTGTAAACTGGGAAATTTCCAGCTGGCACTGCAGCCACGGTGTTTATCAACAACAATAACGCTTTTAGTTTTCTGTTTTTATTGGAGAATATTTATAAATTCTGATCTCTGACCACTGAAATGCCTGCATAGACTCGAATTGTTGAGTTGAGTTTTTTTTAATTTTATTTTATTGTTGTTATTATTTGATATATTTTCCACCATTTGTTTTCGAGCAAATCATCAAAATACAAACTTTCAGAAGTATTTTGTAGATTCCAATCAGTATTTACAAAGGGAAATACGATGAACAAAAGAAACAATAAGAATTATAATAAAAATACAACAAGTAAAATAATATTTATGTTTTAAGTATTTCAATATTAAACTATTTTTGTTGGTGGAACATCTCCAGGCTACAGAAACATGATGAACTAAAGCAAATCTGTGAATTCAGGGACTGAGTTAAAAAAAATTGATGAACTTTATTAAAAAGAAAGATTCACAGTGTCAACAGAAACAGAAATTATGGAAAATTAAATAATCCAAGATATAACTTCACATTATTAAATACAACATAATACAAGTATGAAGAGTATGAAACATGGCCAATATAATAATCAGATTCATCAACGGCAATTAAATGCTTTTCCAAAAGACATTTTACGCATTAAATTGCGTAGGACTTTTCCCCCCAACAATTTATAACAATTTAAATATATATTGGGCAGTTGACTGTGTACTAATTAGATAAAATCTGCACATTTCTTCTGAAGAAGCACATTGCTGTTGACATGCTTATAAATCACAAGATGTTTGGTCCCTTCATAAACTATAATCGGTCACAGACGTGTGACTTTACACCTGTAAAGTATCAATGAGGGGGATGGTTTAACTTTTAAAAAAATCCGTAAACTTTTCTTTTCTTTTTTTTCTTTTGTAACAGCTGTAGTTAATATCGTCCCCACACGTGGGAACAGCAGTCTTATCTTCTCCACCATGATTATCCAGACACTAATTGGTAGTTTGGCCCGCAGATGCGTTCAGCAGCCTGGTGGTTGGATGGAGCCTGCTGCACCTACACGCAACCCACGTACAGAAAGAGCTACGTAATCTGTGTGTGACTGACTGAGTGAGTGAGTGAGTGTGATTCAGTGTGTTTTAGAGACAGGCAGTGGAGCATCTCTCCTCTCTCAGCATCAGCGTTGCCAGCTTCAATCGCTCTTCCTCCATCGCGCGTCTGTGGAACCTGTGGAGCGACTGAGCGTCTCTCGCTCCCATTGTTAAAAAAAAAAAAAAAACACAGCACGCCTCGTATTCAGCTGAAGTTTGGAGACAATAAACAGGTTTCGCAGCTTTCAGAAAGGGAATCTCTCTCTGCTGTCATCCCGGAAGACTCGCCACATTGTCTGTTTGAAGGAAGTTGAAGCAAACAGGTGCGTAAAACTGCGTTTCTTTATTATTTCTCCTTCTGAAATCATAATTTTAGTAAATTCGGAACCACAATTATTATATTTAATTCACTTTTACTATAGAGTAGATTCGTTTTGTTTGATTTAATCGAATCCAGTAGTAAATCCATTCATGGTTTCCCATCTGGATTGTTACCAGTTCCTACAGGTGGGATTTTCAGCCACACACGATCTTTGGGTTCAGAAAGAAAAAGAAAAAAACCCACGAAGGGCGGTGTCATGGTTTTCCAGTCTATTGTAATAGGGAGTGATTGAAATAGAAATGGTCCCTTCTTCTCACTGCGCCTGTTTCGCCTCCTCGCAGCTGTGCGGTGCGTTCAGCAGCCATGGACTCTCTAATGAAGGGTTTCAATAAAGCCAAGGAAGGAGTCGTGTTAGCGGCGGAGAAAACCAAGCAGGGAATGACTGGAGCCGCCGAGATGACGAAAGACGGGGTTATGTTTGTCGGTGGGTTCCCGGAGTAATTCTTAATAATGATCGTGCCATGAAACGCCCCTGGTCTGTATTTTTAATGAGATGATAAAGGGATTGATTTGATCATCCCTGTTCTGTGTCTCGAACTGAGCGACACCTGTGCTTTTGTTCCAGGTACCAAAACAAAGGATGGAGTCTCAACAGGTAACAGCATTTACTCAGAATGCTATTGTTCTGTCACTGTTGTATGCATTCCCACAACTGATCCTTGACATGCTGAAAAATAAGCTTATTAAATATTGGATGTGCTCAACAAAAGATACCCACGTCTCTACTGTAGTTCTGCAGGTGTGCAGGATTCATATTGCCACCTATAACTCAAAACAACCTGACAATCTCCCCATGGACCATCCCTTGCCATTTCTCACACATAACAATGGGGGGGGGGGGGTGTTAAAGACACCCAGCAGGATGGATGGATTGTATCTGACACTGGCTGCAAGTCAAGCAATGACACGTTTTTGAAAGATGGGATTATTAAAAGAAATGTATGACTGCACAGAGACGCCTGATCTTTTTTCTTTTTTTTTTTCCACACTTGATCTGATAATTTGATTTCAAAAGATTCACAGGCTAATTTGATGCTCTGTGATGGATATAGCCACAGATAATAATAGACTATCTTTTATTTTTAAGATAAAGTCTCCGATCATATTGGCAGATGAGGAAGGCATGGCACGCAGTGTGTGAGCAAATATGCAAAATTGGGTTTATTGATCAAATTAGATTTGCATTTTTCAAAGAACTGATTATTGCAATGTGTTACTCCGGTATTGACTTATGAGGATTGCTTCAAGTTTGACAGGGTTGTCAAACTTGTAGCCTATAGACCTGGCCTGCTGGTTCACATTTGTAGTGTCAGGAACCCTTTTTTTTTTTTGCCCCCCAAAAAAACAAAACACATTTTGTTGGCATATGATCACATTTGTCCTTAAATTTGACCATTTAGAAAAAAAAAAATCTTGATGATCTTGTTTGATCAGATCTTGTATTGATTTTTAGAAAGCATGTGGTTGTTTTACCAACTCAGGCAAGTAGTAATAACTTTCTACAGCTGAACATACGTCAGAGCGTCACCGTGACTCATCTTGCCACACTCGGGCTTTGAAATGCAGTATTGTGGGATGTGTGTCGTGTTTACATCTTTTCCTTTTATTAAGAATCCTCCTAGGATTTGCTACGCCCTCTCAAATGTCCTCCTCCCTTTGTCGCTGCAGTCGCAGGTAAAACCGTGTCTGGAGTGTCTCAGGTGGGTGGAGCTGTGGTTACCGGGGTGACGACCGTGGCCCAGAAAACCATGGAGGGTGCCGAGAATATCGCCGCTGCCACTGGATTGGTTAAAAATATTCCAGCCAAGCCAGTAAGGAAAATATGCTTCTTTTGATATTAATATTAAAATTAGGTGGAATGTGTTGCATGGCGTCAGGCGCACGAATGATAAAAAAAAAAAAAAGTGCCACCCTGTTTTTTAATGATGCTCTTTGTATTGGTGACTGACTGATCAGTTGTGTTGCCCTCTCAAGTTCTTGTGCAAACACTTAAAATCTGATGTCACACTGGAAAACTATATCAAATGACGTGACCCATGCCAGGAAGCATTCATCCGTCTGTTTATGGAACTATGCACGTGAAGTGCTGTCTATATTGGCATAAACGTTAACACTGAAATTGTGGATTTATTCGGTTAAAATTGTATGTCAGAGTAAAATCAAGGTTCATCAATGACATCAGAGCTCGCGGTGTTTACCCTCAAATGCATTATATTTTGGTATGTTGGAGCATTTTGTTTTTCAGCAGTTCCCTAGCCAGACAGCCACTCCTCTTGTAAGATGTGTCAACCGCTGCACATTCACACCAAATTAAGAGAAAACATAGTTAACATTTTTGTTAACAATACCTGGCACGGCTAATAAATCAAATCTTCAAAGAGGAGCTAGTAAATTCTCTTTACTCGTATATGAATGTATAAAAATGTTTGCAGTATTCTTGATTATAAATGACTAAGAGCCGAAAAAAACAAAACAAATCCTCCATCGTGCAGTAGGAGCCTCGTGTTTTTCACTCACAACTAACTCTGTTAATCCCATTAAGCAGCCATTTCAAAAGGCCCACTGCTGTGCAGTCCATCCACAGAATGGAGATTTCACCACCTTGTACAGAATAAAAGAAATGTCGTACAAACCAGTTAAGATTATAATTCGTATTGAATTACTGAAAGAAAATGACATTCACAATCGGAGCTGCATAAATGATGAATACGACCTTGAACCTGTCAATGTTTTTCATTCACTCCCATTTGTTTAGTAACTTGAACACAGGTGGTTCCTTCAATGAATGAACTTCATTTATTTCAAGTGAAATTGAATAGGGCTCCATTATAAAAAAAATTTAAAACATTTTTTTTTTTTTTTTTTTAAATGTCTCATTGCAAGTTTTCAGTTTGTAGTGAACCAGGTGTCTTGCAATACTGTTTATTCACGTAATTGTCCAGCTCTTCTCATATGACTTATAATAATATTATATAATCTCATTATATTCAGGTCACCTGGCTTTATTTTTCCTTCTGCCTCACAACAAGAAGTTTTCTGGTTTGGGTCTGGCATGGGGAGTTTGGAGCTGTTTGGAGTCAACATGTTCTCGATGCGTGGTTTGGGGTTTTCTACAGTTAATTAATGGGAAACTCCCAAAGAAAGTGTTAAAACACTTTCAAAACAACTACGACCATTTGTTGAATTACACTTAAAAGCTTTGTTTCCTCAAATGTCCAAGACGGACAATATGGTGTCTGATGGAGGTCTTCTTGTCTAGCAACACATTATAGATGCTGGCTGTTAATCACAGGTATCAGTCGACTGTTTACCTGTACCTTTCTAACACGGCTTCAGAAACGGCCGCTTGCAGCATGTCCGTCCATTTCATACCGTGGCTGCAAACGCCAACTCTTCACTGTCAAAATGGCCTCCTGACCTTGAGTCATTTGTCTTCAATTCCTGCATCTGCTGCTTCCGCCTTCCCCGACGCGAGAGCCGTTACATATTGTTTGCCATCCCGTGTTCATCAGTCAGTCTGGCCTTCGTTTGTCAAAAGAGGAGAGGGAGAAGGAGGGAGGAGGTAACGGCGCTTTACCGTAGCGAGCCATTTACTGCCGAGATGCACGTCGGGTGTGAAAAATGTTTGTCCTTTCACTTTCTTTCATGTCACACTTTGACCCGTTGTCTTCACTAGTCTCACATTTTGAAGGTGGTTTTACAGAAATTGGAGCAGCCAAGTGTCCCAGTTGAAATGTCGGCGTGCATTTGGAAACTCGTAGGTCACACACTTTTCCTCAGATAACGGATGATTCATCATTGTGATATCTTGTATACGGCTAAGAATGATGTCGTCCAGTGAGAAGGGTTTGAAGACGACTGCCTTAGTGTCAGAAATGCCACATTATCCTCAGACGATCAAGGCGACAAAAAAGCTGTACCAGCTTCACAAGGATTGAAAATGCGTTCATGTTCCCACTTTCCAACTATTCTTTCAATGAGCTTTTCCCTCGACGTGAATACTATAAGAATAACTACTCGATTGATGGTTCCCTTCCTGAAACACGCTGTTGCACTTGTGCAGTCAAACCTACTGTTTGAATGTACAAACTCAATGCTAGTTTGACAGCAGGTGATTCACTTAAATCAGTAAGAGCCTTGAGTTAATATCATTTTTCAACTTGTTTGATTTCAGCATTGTTTGCAGCATTTAGCAAATATTGATTTTGTTTCTTTTAATCATTCGAACTTCACGTATTGGAGCAGTAAAATATCCGAGACCTTTAGATCAGTAGAAATGGTACCTGCAAAGGAAACGCTGCACCGATACAACCCAGATTTGAGGAGGTAGCTTGTCTGGGTGTTTAAAGCTGACTAATGACTTGTGGTTCTGTGGAGAAGAAATACATGTTTGGGGGCAGGGTGGCATTTTAAAGTGCAAATCAATGTATATATCTACGAAAACAGTGAAAGAGGTTTTTAATTTTACATCTTTCTAATGGAACTTCCTATTGTATATGATCTCTTGAGTCCTTGGTGTTTACGCAAGATCATTTTTATTAAAAACCAGGGTGTGAGGACAATCTGTTCAGCTTAAGTACAACAGCTGACAAACACTATGGCTCATTTTGTTGTCTTATTGCAGTGATGCTCTGATCAAGATTTGACAATGACCTATTAAAAAAAACCATATGCCTGTAAAAGGATTAGATTTACCTGTAATTTACCTAATCTGTAACACTGTATTTGGACATTTTTTGACTGGTTCATTATTTCCTTCTGAGGGCAACACAAATACTTTTGGCATCACAACAAACATAAAATCTGCGGATGTTAATTAGTGATGAACCGCCAGGGAATTTGGGATGATTTGCTGACAAAGCACACGTGTGTGTAGAGTCATTTGTTCAATGCTGATTTAATTGGCCTTGATTAGTAGATATTCTATGAAACGGCAGATAATCAAGGAAACCAAGGAAATTGTCCTGGTTTTTGAATGATTAGAAAACCTTGCGTCCATTTTTTTTCTTCCTTGAAGAAGCCACACACACTAGATTTCATGGGAGGATAGACAGTTCCTCCCAGCATCCAATCAAATCGTTTAATTTCTCGCAGTAATTGTTTCATCAGAACTCATCTAAAAAAGTGACCATGGTAGTTATTTTGGCTGATCAGGATTCTTCACAATGAGGCGGACCCAATTTTTAATTTTTTTTCCCCCCCTTCAAACTGGCGGGCAGACGAGTCGGTCCGTTGATGTGCACTGTTCATCTGACAGAGAGCCAGTGGGTCGACACGGAAGAATAAACACTCAAACTCAAGTACAAACATCCCGTCGTTCCCATGGAGGGGATGTCAAGCAGAGAGAAGCATTTTGATTTCATTTACTTACCAATCCCAGGTGGAATTGAGCCGTTAAACATCATCAATATCAATTTTTATTTAAAAATTGATGCAACGTTGAATCAGGGATCCACACCTGTTTCTGACACACACACACACACACACGGATCCACAGAGGATGGTGGGATGCTGAGTTGATGATTCCCCTCATCTAATTGTTTCACCAATTCATCATCAGCTGCCGGTGACTCATCTCATAACAAGATGCCTGCTCCCCTTTCTCATTGTCACTTTCTTCTCCCGCTACCTTTCTGGCTGAGTCGAGGGCGAAGCAGTGGAAAAAAGAGGAGGAATGCGTGACAGAAAAATAGTGTTATTGCTCAGCTCTATATATCTCATGTCCCACACGGCTTTATTTCATATCCTCAAAAGCAATTTCTGCTTTATTTTTGCTGAGAAAGTGAGTGATCACTTTGATAGGTTTTTTTGTACTTCATTTGACTATGCTTGACTAGCTTTAGAAACTGAACATTGGCCTCTTCTGATCACTAATCCGAGATCACGGGAAATAGACATTGGCAGAGTGTTGGCATAGTTGAAGCGCGTGTGTCTTCATGAACACGCACCTCTCTGGCGTCGCATGCTGAACAGATGGAGACTTGATGGGTGGTGTTAAATGCAACAGCAGGAGAAGAAGGTGCAATAACTGGTTTGAGGTTCCGCACGTTGACGCGCACGGTCAATGCACTGTGACCGCTGCCCATTAGGGAAGGTCAGTTCAATGGCACGGTGTAATCAAGGCATCCTTTCAGCGAGGCCGGAGAGACGTCGCCCTCTATTCTTCATTAGCGCTTTGTGCCTCGGCCCCTTTCAAGCAGCCCACTCGATTGAAATGACCGTCGATCGTAATGACCGTCAGGAAAACGTGGGCAAATGTCTTTTTAATGTGGAGTAAGAGAGGGTTTTCCACAAGGGACTCGTCAGAAGTTGTACACCTACAAGTTTTTTTCTTTTCTTCTTTTAATGTGGGCAATCAAGACCCGCAAGTCCTTCAAATCAAAAATCAGTTGCTACCCTTCAGAGTAACTCACAGGAGGATGGCGCTATTGTGTCCTCACCATCTATGTATGCTAAATATTAACCGCTGCAGAAATGAACCATTTTCAGATCATATATAGATGTGCATAATATTCAGTTTGAGTTATTGAAAGGTTTTGAATTATTCTAGTGTAGTCATGGCAGACTTTTCTCTTGTCACCTGAATGTAGACAAATGGCAAATCTGTCAATCCACCTCTGAAGCCACTTTAACATTGGGGTTGCTGGGAGCTGACATTGAGCAAAGACGAGGATTGGAGTGCAAATTATAACAAGCGTCAACTTAACGAAGTTTGTGAAAGCCTTTTTACAATAAACTCACAAGCTGTTGAAGACTGTCTACAGGTTTTCAGTATGAGATTTGTCCAGTCATTTTTGATACTGCTTTATCCTGTTCAGGGTCGCGGGGCACTGTAACTGAAGGCCATTCAGTTACAGACCAGTCCACCTAGGATATTTACCCTGATTTAAAAAAAATAAAAAATAAAAATCACACAGGAGTTGGTGTGTTTTTGTGTGAGGCCGAAATGAAAAGTTGCTGTTTTACTTCCTGATGCTATTCTCAGCGTTGCAGTCGAAAATAAACGAGAGAGCCCTAAACTCCCCAGCACCGTCACCAAAAGATCCAGCTCCCCCAAAACACCAGCAAAAAAGACCAAAATCTGGCGCCGCCACAGAGAATACAAAGTACTTAAAGTTGATTTTGGCTTTGAATTGTTTTCGCTCGATTCACTACCCCTAATTTCTATGTTCATTTTTAATCAAATCTCATTAAAGGGCAGAGCATAAATTATTCTTAATCGTGAATTTCTAAAGCTTTCCTCTTTTTCCAGGGTGATGACATCTCACCGGAACAGACTGTGGCAGAATCACCGGTTGATACTGACCCTGCTGATGTTACCGAGGTAAACACACGTCCCACAGTCCATATTTCAACATGACACTCAAATAAAATGTCATCTTCCTCAATTAAACTAAGTTGCAATAATGACACAAATGTTTGGGTAAAAAAAAAAAGCTCAGTGCATTAAAGAGTCGCCCAGCGATGTAAATCTATAACAGCCAGCTTATCTGAAAAAGGCTCCGAATAGCTGATCCCGCACAAGAGGAGCCTGATGGCTGAAAGGTCTGCCTCACATTCTCCTTTACAAAACTCTAGTAACCCCTGACTCTCACAACTCTGCGAATGAACTGTTGTACTGAGAGTATATTGTTCCAATAGGTCCTTAGAAATTATGGTGAGGGAATATACAAGAAAAATTAACTCTTTCCTTAACATCGGTAAAAGTTTGTACATCTAATGGAGTGAATTCAACCAGTGAGTTTAATTTATCATTTGTCATTTAAATTTTAAAAAGAAGAAAAACAGGATCATCTGCATACAGTGACTCAAATAACGGTTTCTTATCTCTCTCTTTCTCAGGAGGACTCTGACTAAAGAGTGCCAGATCCTTACGATCCTCGGCGATCGATGACCGAAACATTCCATGTTGCTCTGCCAAGTCCCGTCGTGCCTCGTTTTGGTCCTGTATGGTGTCTGTATGTGCGCGCGTGTGTGTTTCCCCTCTGTGTTGTTGTGTCATGGACGTGTGTTTGTGTGGTATAAGTGGAAACGTAAAGACTGATGGACGTTGTGCGAGTGTGTGTTTCTGTGTGTGCCTTTTGCACATCGGCCCTGAAAAGGACCTGAGGTGTGTGTGTGTGTGTGTGTGTGTGTGGTTTGTATGTGTCGGTGACCAGCTGTCATTTACAGTGACTCCCTCCCACTGAGAAGGCCACCTGGCTACTGTGTGCGTCTCCATGTTCTCTGTCAGTTATGTGGCTGTGTCAATAACTCCCAACATTGAAATATACCACAATCTACAAACACCTAAGTGTCTCTATATAAATGAACAGTTTACAGTGGTCTGTTTGGAATGGAAGCATCATGATATGCTGTATTTTTTTTTTTGTCTGTACACTCGGGGTTTTCTTGCGGTGGATTATAAAAGTGCTAAGCTATCTGTGCATTCATACTGTAATTTTGTTATCACTGCTATAACTGATGTATATCATATTGAATGGACTTTTGAAAACCAACAGCATGTAAACCAACCTAACGGCGACCTTAAATTTGTTGAGTGAAATGTTAAATAAAATATACATAAAGATTGTCTTTAGACTTTTATTTTCTCTCTTCAGTGTCACCTTGATAAAAAATGAAGGCTTTGCCCATCATTTACCTTTGGTGTGCTAAAATAAGATCTTGTCCTTGTTAGATGGAGAGAACAAAAGTCCAAATGTGTTACAATCACATAATGTAAAATGATAATGAAATAAAAACCAATGGGTAATTTGGGTTGAAGAGAAAAGTCAACGTGTGGATTCTTTCCAACTGCAAATCAAGTGAGAAGTTTCAATCGGGAGGAAAGCAGCAGCAATGCACATACAAGGTTTGTGTGTAGGTGTGAGAGCGTATGTCGTCTGGTGGTGAATAACAAAACATGCACACGCACCAATAGCCACTTCAGGAATTCCAATACCTTGCAAGGATTTCCGAAATGTAAGCTCTTTCGCTAACATTTGTATTTTTCTTCCTGTGCATCAAGGGGAAACGAGTGCTGGCTGTTGCCACCGCCTCATCACAATGAAGCCCGTTGGCCTTGACGATGTTCTGTATCCATCTGTCCAGCTGCAGGCTTCATGGTGTATGAAGAAAAATGAGAGAGACATGCACTTAGAACGGCCTGTCCTTGTAAACGGCTCCGGCAGCATGTCTTGCTCTGATAGACGGCTCTGCTCCATTTACACGAAGACCACCAAATCTTTCATTCCTGCAGCGCACCACCGCCTGCACTCGTTTTCCTCCTACAGCTGCCCTGCCACTACACTGTGCTTGTCGACGGTGGTATGACAGAAGTGTTCACAAAATGCAAAAGCAACATTTGTAAATATAATGCTGCAGAAGTGACTGACCTGGAGTTTTACAAAATTTGAATTTAGATTCACCAAATGAATGAAGAAAGTGGGAGGAAACCCTGACATGCAAACTCCCAACAGAGGCTCACGCTCGGACCTGTTTGACATTTAGCTGATTTTATCGACAACAGAACAGCAGCGGCGGGGAAGGACTGCGCCCACCAAATTTGCACCTGCTTTTCCTGCCTGACAAGTCAAACTGTACCAGAGAGGCTCGTGTCCCAAATCCACCTCATCCAATCGCCTTGCTTCTTTTTAACTTTGGCATGTGGTTGAATCCGGTCAGATGCCTCAGCACTGAGTTTGAATGTTTCTACTGTTGTGAGCCAAAGATTTGCCCTAGCGTAGCGTACAATTCATACGAATCTGCAATATTCCTCCATTGTTTAACAAAATGTGTATGTTTACTTGTTTCAACGCCTAGTAGGGTTGTTTTAGTGACCAATTTCAAATGGGTTTGTGGAAGTGTGTGGGACAATATGCCAAATACAGACTGAATATATTGTCCAAAGGGAATTTGTGTATACTTCCATCTTTTATTAGATTACACAGGAATTGAAATATATAAAGATCTTTTTCCATATCTAAAAAGATTTCAGTGTGTTTTCATTAAAGATTTCCATTAATATTGTAATTATTTTAACTCCGTATTCATCAACTGGAGTACACCCACTCCAAATTCCTGCATTGCTTGCGTCAACCACTTTCCACATGGTCACCACATTCTTTTTTTGTAAATCAAATTGAAGTTTAAAGCTCCACAACCAGCTGGCCTCCCTCTGAAAACACACACAATCCACTAATTTTATGCGTCGGAGCTTTACAAACATGTACAATGACTTCATGCATGTCCACACACTTCCCCCGCTTCACAATGCAACTATCTAAATGTCTATTTTCTTCACAAACCTTTCAAAGTAAAATACACGTCGACAAAGGATACTGAGCTGATGTTATTCCGTCTTTCAATCAGATTTATTGTGAAGGTTCATGTGGCAAGGAGAATGTGAGCATTGTTCACTGATCTGTTGGACGCCTCCAACAGCAGTATCCAGTTGTCGTGTCAAACGCCTACGTTGGAATACGTGACAACTTGGTGTGCAGTCGTGACAGCGTGAGATGACAGGATAAGATGTGTGACGGCCTTAAAAAAACAACAAAAAAACCCAACATCCTCTTCAAAGTTCGATCTTATTCAGTGAGAGAAGTCCGTATGGAAAGGAACAGATGGAGAAAGGTGGAGGAGACTTTCACTTCCTCTTCTTCCTCTTCAGGGCCTTCCACTCTCCCTCCTGAGTGGCCAAGCTGCCGAACAGCTCCTTCACTTTCCTCTTCCTCTCGGCGTCCCTGCAACACAAAACGTTGGCGTGTGGGTTCAATCCTCCTCCCCGACAGAACCGAGAACACTGCACATGAACATAAGAGCTTCATCTTCACCTGCTCATGACCTCGTTGAGCTTCTCTCTGGCCAGGAAGCGCGTGTCCTTCCTGATCTCCCTCAGAGCGCCCTTGAACTCCTTCTTGTACTTGTGCTTCAGCCGCTCCTTCTCCTTCTCCTCCTTGGTGCTGCCGCGCTTTTTCCCGTAATCCAAACTGTTCGGTGTAAAACATAGAGGCCACAGTTTCAGCGATAAGGTTTAAAAAAAAATTAAGGCTTTAAATTAGTGTTAACCTCCCTCAAAGGTGAGTAAAGATGTGCACGTTTCAATATAAAATCCCCTTGCCTGATAAAAGCTTGCCATCCTAAATACATTTGCTGTGTCACGATTGGCAGTCCCTGCTTTGCACTTACACTTCAACAATCTTGGGTGTGAGCAGCTTCAGAGGAATAGGCTTCTTCTTGTCAAAAACCAGTGGGCTGTGAGTCACAGGCGCGTCGCCGATCGTCTCCAGGATCGTGCTGTGAAGCTCCTGCAGAAAGAAGAAGAAGAAAGAAAAAAAACTCACTATAAATAAAACTATGAAAGAAAGATGGAGAAACAGAACTTGTATACTAATTATCAATAACACCAACCTGCAATGGACCTGGTAACGTTTGAGAGGACAGATGCTTGGATAGAAGCGCTCTGATTGGTTGGAAGACGTGAGCGAAGGATGTGAGGTCTTTGTAAAGCAGGCAGCATCTCTTCACCAGGTCCAAGCAGGTCGACAAACACAGCAGCCTGTAACGAGATACAATAATCATTTGGATCATTACTGGCCTGAAGCAGAATAGTTCATTCTGCTATTTTGAACAGATTCTGCGTGTTTTGTCGTCTACACATTGCCTGTAATCGTCCAAATGCTTGTTGTTGGAGAATTCTTTTTTTTTGTGTGTAACCAAATTGCAATAACTAATCATGATGATTATCTCAGCGATGACCAATGAGCTATTCCGGTTTCCCTTCCGGCCCGTCTGAACACTCTGAGCTATGCGTCTACGACAGCAGCAGTGACGCCGCGTTCGCTGCTTCTGTGCACGTCACACAGCTGCTCCACTCAAGTGTTGGCACAAGCAATCAACACGTTATAATAGATCGCTGCCCAAGTGAACGGCTGACCAGGAGCCTCGACTAATGACTGATTAACCCCCGTGTTATTCTCATATTCAATCATTTGCGACATCTTCAAGAAAAGCCTTATTGAAGTTGATGATGGGAGAAAGGGTTCGGGTTAAGGTTACAACCCTCGCGCAATAAAAATGGATGCATTTGTCTTCACAGTATTGTAATACCTACAGACAACATCTGGTTCGTTCCACATGTACTACGCAGCAAAATAACCACCATCTTGTAATAAGTCAGTACAATCGTTTGGTGGAATTGATATTAATCTGGGTGCAAATGGCCATTACTGGTCATTTTATCTTGTTCAATCACTTTGCATTGTGTTCAAAAGGAAAAATAATCTTTGAATGAGTCAATTTTAAAACTCCATAGCCGTCTTTGAGTTTAACATTTAATCGTTTACCGAGTTGACTAATTTTTGCAAAATCCACTCACTTCTTTGAGTATTTTTTTTTAATTGTCCAGTTATTTAAATTAACCTTGACATAATGGGTTTAGTGATATTTAGTTAGCTCGTTTATAACTGCCATCAATCACTGCTGTTACCTGCTGTTAACGTCTGTCTCTAAAAGTGAGACCCCTGGTGGACACATGAGAAACAGCAGTTTTATACCAGTCGGCCCACAGGAGACATGTTTGGCACCCCTGCATTTTACCCATCATGCACCTTGTACTACAGTGATCACAGCATAACTGTTCATAAGGGTGTGATGAGCAGGATCCTCATACCAATGATGAAGATCCAAGTTATGGAAATCAGTTAATCCTTTAGGACTTGCAGAATTACTACAAAAAATGCAGTTTATCTATCTATATTTATTTATTTATTTTTTACATACTCTGTAATATAACAGCCTTTAAGTCTGTGTTGGTGTGTTTTATGGCATGGATATTATGTGTATTAAATTTAGTTGAGCACAAATAAGAAAAAAATGTATGCTCCCACAAACGGTGCACGATCACGGTCTGCCTAAGCCTGTTTGCAAGCTTTGCTTCGTGCCCACACACCAGCTGCTGTGTGAAACCAAACCGGCGCCTCGTCAGAATCACATGAGTTGGACGTGTCAGCTCGGAGCCTGAGTGTGTGTGTGTACAGGTAAACACAGCACGACGGCCTGGTGCAGCTTTTTTATCTTCCAGAGGTGGCCACAGTGTAACTGAGCTCAGCAATTTAAATCACTGTATTGCTTTTTTAATAAATGTACATTTTTTTTTTGCTTTTAAAAGTCCTACTGTGTTGCTTACTTTGTTTTTATTCCTTGGATAAGCCTTATATGAATCCAATAAATAATACAGAAAGAAAAATGGCAGACAGTTAATGTTTATTAGCTCTCATTCAAAACTGATGAACATGCAGGCAGAGGCGGAAAATTCACCATATTTACACTTCTACTGGTACTTTTGCTCAAGACTTCCTGTTCCCATTCAAAAATAAAATTCCTTCTCAAATAAAAGTGTTAAACTAAATTAGATGTGGGTTTTAATTAGAAAGTCCTGTCAGGTTATTACCAGTTTCTTAGATATAAAGTGAATCATAAACAGTTTGTAATGATTATACTGGTGTATGTGTTCACACAGTTTATCAGTGACAAAAGGTCTTCTGTGCAAAAATGTGACTCCTGTCATCACAACAGAAAATGGTTCAGTAAAAGGTACAAAATTAAAAAGTCATTTGTACTTTAGTACTTGATAATTTTTTTTTTTTTAAACTTCGGTACTTTTCCCCATTTATTTGAATATGTCAGCAAAGGATTCATTTACAGATCTAAATGGTATAAACCTTCTGTATTTTAATCGGTACTTTTAAAGGCATATTTTTACTTCAGGATGAAGGATGAATATGTGTCTTATACATCTACAACTGTGTCCAATATACTGTGATTGTTGTGACATGAGTTCAGAGTGAGAATAAAAGGGAGACTTTTGGTTTTGGAGCACAGGTTGATCATTTTTCTCAATCATATAAACTTACATTGTGAAGTCCTTCCACTTGGTGAACTTTTTTGCTTTTAATCAAATCAATCTTTACCCCGATTGATGTTGTCGTGGCAACACGAAGCAACAACATCCTGGTCAGCGGTGAAGCGCAACCTCGTCATACCTGTGGTCGTCTCGGTCAGCGTCACTGTTCAGGTCCAGGTTCTGGGTCGCAGACAGCGGCAGACTCTTCTTGCTCCAACTCTTCCAGGACCCGGAGACCGACGGCACCAACATGTCGCTGTACTTTCCCGATGACTTGAAGGGCGGCACCACCGTGTAACCTGCAAGACGAGGGTACGCAAATGTTATAGAGGGTGATGTCGCATCTGATAGACAAGCAAAAGAACAAGTTTAGTGCGTTTATCTTCATCAATGTCAATTATTTAAACAGAAAACCAACTATAATACTATAAAACTATAATAAATTAACTAGTATAAACATCGTTCAAATAATCCTGTTTGCAAGATTAAAGTGTAATCTGTTTAGTGTTCTTTATTTGTAGTCTTATTAAATCAGGTGCATGTACGTCCATTCACACGAGGACGCCGGCACCAAAACGCACCGTTAACCTCACAGAAAGGTGAGCGTAAAGATACCTAGAGAGCTTTTGTCCTGCACAGCCAGGTGAAGCGTCCCAGCCAAAAAAGTGATGAGTTCAGGCAAGAAGCGCTTTGAGAAGGAGACGTACTCCACTGCCAAGCAGCACAGCGCTAAACCGGAGGTCACGTCCTGTAAGGATCTCACTGGGCACTGGAAATGGGCAAGACACACACGTCTGACATTATTACAGCATTAATACTGAAAGAATTAAAGAAAAAAAAAAATACACAGGCAGGTATGCAGGAAAAGTCCAAACAGGCAAATACATTTAATGCTACAAACGGCGTGTACCTTGGTGAGAGCTTGGCTGATGTAAAGCGTCGCCGGAGTCGTAACTGGATGTCTGAAGTCGGAGGTAGGAAACAGCAGGGCTGTCACCTTCAGGTAAACAAACTGAAAACACAAAAACAAAGTGTGTTCAACGAGCGCCGAGGCAACGAGCCGCAGCACAGGAAGGATAAAAGTCTAATTACGGAGGTGAGGAAGCAAGTAAACAGTTCGTTTCCTATTTTTCCCCATTAATGCAGCCTGATAAACACTGAGCAGCTGTCTTGTATCTGCAGCAGTCGACACGTACCATGTCTAAAGTGGGGAAAGAAGCATGACCTTTGACCTCAATCACTTCCTCCATGCTGTGAGCAGCATCTCCCAGGATGCCTTGCATGGCTTTGCAGGCCGCGTCTGGGAACATCTGGCAAAGAGTGTACAGCTCACTACAGAAAGAGAGAGACAATCAATGAGTTTTAGATTATTTAAAAAATGTTTAGTAGAACGTTTCCTTTGAAAATAGTTGAACTGACGGTATGAGCTTGTCAACGGTGGCGAGTTCAGGTGGATTCCTGTTGGCCAGCTCTCCAATGTACTCCAGCAGGAAGCCAAACAGTTTCTGCCACAGAAGAAAACAAAAGTGAGTCGAGGACAAAAGGAGATTTGATTGTGATTTGAAAATCGCAGCAAAATGTCGTTGGCACACTCATAGCAGTAAAATATGCAGCAAGTTAAAAGAACGAAAACAAACTATGTAATAAAACAAAAGAGCCAATCCTAGTTTAGAAAAATTCATTAAAACAAAATGAAGCCGCTTATACGAGCAGTGCGTTTGCTGAATTATCCAGAATGTTCTGTACCTGCAGTTTGAGCTTGTTGCCAACAGCCAAACTCGGGTGGTTGCATTTCTGAGTCCTGGCCACAATGAGGCGCTGGTTGTCAGGGGTGTGACCATGAAGCAGGTCTTTCAGGTCATCGCAGCTTTCAGGAGCTGCAGGAGGAAGAAGAAGGATGTTAAGACCTTAAAAAAAAAAAAAAAATGCACTAAAAACGACAGCAACGAGTGTAAATACCGGTGAACGTGTACGGGAGCTCAGCTTTGGCTGCTTCCTGCTGAGCTTTCAGCTCCTCTTTAGTGAGACTCTTCTTCTCTTTGGCGCCAGTGTCTTCCTCCTCTTCCACCTCTTCTCTCTCCTCATTCTCACTTTCTTCTTCAGAGTCCAGGTCTGAGTGACCATCTTCGTCTTCACTGCTACCCCCCTCCCCCTCCTCCTCCTCCTCCTCCTCCTCCTCCGCTCCCTCTTCATCCTCTCCTTCTTCTTCATTGTCATTTTCATCTTCCTCTTCAGATTCCTGATCCGCATCGCCTCCATCTTCATCTCCCTCCATCTCCTCTTCAATGTTCCATTTCCCATCCTGCAAACAGAAAACAATCAAGCAAATCAAACTACGGGAGAAACAACAGACCATGAACTTTTAACAAAACGAGTTCCAGGTTGAACTCGAAGGATTTTGGATCTGTAAACTAAGTTTGATCGGGTCTGGACCCCTTGAGCGTCGCCATGGTTACCCAGAGCGGCTTTATGTAGATTGGAGGCAAAATTGCATCACAACGGAATTATTTCATGTCGCAACCCTCCATTAGATGGAAGTCTTGTAAAAGATGACACAAACAAAAAGATAATAGGTTACATCTCTAAACTACACATACTTGGTATGCCAGGGCCTTCTTGTCATGTTTATCCAGGATGAAACCGTCATTGAGATCATCAGCAGACATGTGGATTTGACTCTGTGCGCTCGACCCGCCTTCCTCTCCCATCATCCTCCTCAGTCGGTCCGCCTGCGGAAACATCGGTGAAGTAATCCATTACATACATTAAAAATCAAATCGCTAAGGCACATGATGCGGCTTTCTGCCCTGTCGGCATACCTCAAGTTTCTGGAGCTTCTCTCTCTCTTCCTTGGCAAGCTCCTCCGGGGTTTTCATCTTCTCTGACGGCTGAGCCTTCATCTCAAAGCCGAGCTCTCTGACCATCATGTCGTATTCGTCCACCTACGAAACGTGCCGGACGCCAACGGAAGGCGATACTTTTGTCAGTAACGACCGGGGGGAAACACAAACACCTTGCAACGTGAACAGTGTTTCCTTACTTTGGGCTTCTCCTCGGTTTTGTCGGCGTCTGCAGCTTTGGGCGTCTTTTTCACCATCAGCGCCTGGATGCTCCTCCACTCCTGATCCAGCTTCTCCGTCAGCTCCTGCGCCTCCTCTTTCTGCACCTGTCGCTCCCTCTGCGGATGAAACGCAAACATCCGTCATCTGCGCCGCACCTGCTCTGCAATTCAGGTCACGACTCCCGTTATTACTGCCCCACAAACAAATTGAATAAGTAAAAATGCAATACGTGAACTTCACATTACATCGAGAAGGAAATGAGGAACAATTAACGGACTGCGTCTTTTTTGTACAACAAACCTGAATATTGATAAGTAAAAAGTGCGTTTCCAGATCACCTTCTCCTGCTTGGATTTCTGGATGAGCTCCTCGATGAGTTCCTGTCTGGATTTGGCCCTCTGGCCTCCCTCCGCCTCCTGGTCCCCTGTTCCCTTCTTCTTCAGCAGCCCTCCTCCTCCTCCTCCGAAGTGGGAGGCCGTCAGCTCAGCTGCATGAGAAAGACAAATATTGTCACTAAGACATGGCAGCACTGTAGGCTAGAATTTATTCTTTAAAAAAAAAGATGGCAAAGATGATTTCATTATTTAAAAATGTCACTTTAAACAGTTGCAATAAATAAAACATTTTTTTAATTGTCTTAATAAAAGAAAAAAACCTATGGTTTGCAAGGGTAAAAAACAGATATAGAATATAGAAAATATTCTCTGGGTATTACGGGGAAAAGAACATTTTGTGTTCAAACTTACCTGACAAAAGACCTTTCTCCTCTGTTTCATCGTCACTGTTCACCGCGTCATTGAAGTTTTCCATTTCGGCCAATGACTGGCCAAAATGAGTCAGCTCTTCCTCCTCGTTCAGGTTAAAAACGTCCTTCTTGTCATGAACGCGCTAGAAAACGACACAATTAGAAGCTTAAGAGGAGTTCTGTACCTAAACATAGATGTAGTTGTTGTTCCAGGAAGCATTATGACGTCACTCACCTGCCTCTCCATCGCAAACCTCTGCAGGATCTTGTCCTCTGGTGCCATCTTGGTGTCATACTCTCCAAAACGTCTGTCAATGAATTTACTGGATTTCCTCTTCTGCTTGTACTCCTTCAGGAGCGTTTCTTTTCTCTGCAGATTAAAGAAAATAATGAAAAATGGCCTATAATCTATCATTTGTCTCCGACACTCAACAACTTTTTGACAATAAAACCACTTTGATTCAGATTCACTCACACAGAAAGACAAATGAAATGGGGGAAATTGCAGTTAAGAAAAGGATTGAACTTTTTTTATTTCTCCCATATACTTTTGTCAGTTTCCTCTGTTCCGACAAACCTCTCAGTCACTCCTGCAGAAAATCCCTCCTCCAGCAGGACACTGTGAGCTCCAAGCTTCACAGCACAGATCGTGTTAATGAGAGCTGTGACTGAAGGCCCTCAGATTTGGTGCCACAACACACACAAAAGTTCTGCTTTGTATTATAGGTTACCAGAACACAGAAATACTTCAAACCCCAAATAAACAGATTTAATGTTCGCCTTCAATTAGGAATAAGGGTTTCGGTATTCTGGCTTCCTTCCAGAGTACAAAAACATGCATGTGAGGTTAATTAGTGATGATGGATGTATATATCAATCACTAGTGCTTAAATCTTTGACAGTTTGGACTCCTAACGCCTTAATACAATTTGATACGAGTTAACTTAATAAGGGTGTTATTTAACAGAAAAGCTAGGCCCTCTATAATCAGACCATTGCACTGCATTAGCATATAAAAGAAATATGCAATGAATAAAAATGTATGTCAATATACAGTTTGTGTATGTCATTTAATTTTGCCTTCTGCGTGATGACTGATTGTATTCACAGTATGAAAACAAATGTATCATTTATAATTCTGTAATCATACACCAGGCAAACAAGTGTTTGACTGTCCAAGTGACAGTTTGCCCACACAGTTGATATTTTAAAACGTTTAAAAGTCCCTCTGCATACCTTGGTGTTGGCTTTGGATCGAGACACTCCAGGCAGACCCACATCGTGCTTGGATTTTCTCCCCAAAACATCAAACTTCTTCCTGTTGATCTTCACCTCGAAGGGGTTGTTCTTGATCTCGGTGGAGGTTTTGGTTTTGCGGACTTTGTCAGCAAGGCTCCTCTTTTTGGGTACCTTCCCCATCTGTGACACAGAAGAGGAAAGTATACAGAATTTCTGCTCGTAAATAATGTCCCTGGTGCTACAACATACATTTACATCGTAAACAAACTTAGACGATCCTGACTAACAACTTACCTTCAGCCGCCTCGTGCAGACACGTTATTAAATCCCCTCTTAAAAGACCATGAGCCCAAACAGACCGCTTAAAGATTAATTGTATCAAGTTATATTCCCATCTTTTAACTCTCCACGTTGTTTTACTGAGCGTGCAGAGCCGGGGAACTGTTTCCGGCGCTAAGTGTCCTCCATCGCCCCCTGGCGGATTCTCGGAACCCTGGAGGACCAACACTTCATCGTTGTATTGATAATGTGGAATATGTCTAAGTTTAGTGGATGATTGTAAATGGAAACAATGAAGACATGATGGCAATACATGGTGACGTTGATTATCGAAGAATGGCTTTGATTTAATGCACCGCAGTCATTAAATAGCCTCCGCTTTATTTACTTTATTTTCACATTCAGTGAGCATGTGGCATGTCCAAAAAAAGAACCATCCTTTCTTTCTTTACTTATTTTGAATATGTTAATAAAATAAACAAAGGGAAAAATGGTCATAGGTTCAAATACTAGCCAGGCACTTCTATGTGGCGTTTGCATGTCCCCCCCAATGTGTGCATGGGTTTCCTCTGGGTCCTCCAGTTTCTCCCCAGTCCAAAAACAAAACAAACAAAAAAATACACAGACTTACAACATAACTATATGTGTTGAAATGTTCTGGAAATAACCACAAACTGCACTTCTTTTAAGGTAGTGTTATTTATTCACGGCTGTAAAAGAGGCAGAACCATGAGAAAAGAGAGGTGAAGTATTAAGATTGTTCATGGTATAATGACGAGACATTTAACATGGAAGTTCGAACAGAAGATACAAATCGGCATAGTTGTGAGGCTTTACCCATAAAAAAAGAAAGAAAAAAAAAGAGAGAGACTGACAGGACTATAAGGACTTCAGCATTGTTAGCAGCACAGTAAAGCTAAAATTAAAAGTGAAACATGAGGGGTTGTTACAGTCATTTACAAGACAGAAGACAGTCCATGCAGTCCTTCAGGACATCAGTATAAATGTTCTGCTCTGAGGAAACCACCAAACCACCAGCACTAAAAACAAAAAAGGTTCGATAAGCATCTTGGATAAGGTAAAACTCCTCTCAAGGGAAGACAAGATGACTTCCGAATAACCACATTTGATCCCAATGCCAATTGTTTGATTACGTTAAAAAAACACAAAAAAAAAAACAATTCACAGCAATTGTTTTAACTCCAAGTCGCACTCATTTTGTGGTTGATTTGGTCTCTTGAACAGACAATGCCATTTTTGACTTACTTCATTGGGATCGAGAGTTCTGGAGAGGAGGTTCACGTGTTAGTAGAGCGTGATTACTAACTTTATACGAAAACCGGATGAAGACTGGTTTAGCAAAGCACGTTAAATGCCCTCAGCGTTAATGCTCTGCAGCATCGTTTGCAATCCGTTAATCACAGTGCCGTGACAAGACAGAACTGCTCCTCCAGTGTACAAACTGGAAAGACAAAAATATTCAGTGGCTGAAGAATAATCGCTAAAACATTTTACACAGGAAAGTCCAAGTGGAGGGGATCTGACATAGGGTTGGTTTCACAACATTGTCATTTACATGTTTTATAACAACTGCACCCGTCTGTGACTGACAGAAACTAGGAGTTCCAAAGTGGCTTATATGAATCGGGGGTGACGGGAGTTCACAATGTGCTCCCTTGGCTCAATCTACTGCATGAGAAAAAGCAATGAAATCACAAATTACACACAAAAAAGGAAGTTTGAAAGACAAAAAAAAAACAAAAACAAAAAGTCAAGCGGAAATAATTAGAATAACTGAGAAAAAAAAAACACCACACAGGGCTTGTTCTGTCATTTACACATTCCTTCATAGTAAAGACTTACAGTCAGTAGAAAATACATTACTTCATCTTGCATCTGTGCGCTATACAACACCATGATCATCCTCTGCAGCACCTCGATCGTCTTTTAATGAATCTGCGTTCGTCAAATAGGAAACCAAACCTACCATAAAGCACTTTGCAGCACACCTGGCCGTGTGAGCTGCTCGTAGGAAAAAGATGTGAAGCTCGAGAAAAAAGAAAAGAAAAAAACAAGAATTCAAATGTGATAAAAGAGTTGATGAATAAATGTTTTAATAAAAACACTGCATCAATGACAGGTTTCATTCGAGTGAGTAATCCATTAAAAATAATGCAGCTGTGGCTTTCTTGGGTCTGCCGACATGTAATTCGATGGGTGCACAGCTTCAGGAGTACAACTTGTAGATGTCAGATTTATAAGGTTTTCTTTCGGAATTTGCATTTTTTTTTCCTTCTTCTTTTTTTTTTAAAGACACTTTTGAAGTATTTTGATACAATCCCAATACATTCTAGTGGTTATATGGATGAGTAATACTTAAAGATTAAAAACAAAACAAAACAGGATAACAGCCTAAAACCTCAAAAGCGCAAGTGTGGACTAAATAACTGACATGCAATTAAAGGCCAGATGGAGTGGACAAGACCGAACGCATCACTCACTCACAACTAGGAACCTCGAATAATTAAAAACCTTTATGCAATCATTTTTACACTGTGTACAAAGTTGGCACACACTAGCGAGGAGAGGGAGGTTAATAAGCTAGCAACATATGATATCAAAACAACAAAAAGCATAGTGGCGTGTAACTGCGGCTCGCTAGAAGGGTGCGACGATAACCGACACGGAGCAAAAATGAAAAGAGGCAGATGCCAGCGCCGAGGAGGACCCATCCAACACAGTCCAGTTCAGGACTCGCTCTTTTTTTTGTTTTTCTTCAAGAAGGAAGGAGTGCGGAACTTCTTTTTCTTTTTGGAGGGCGATTTGCTGGGGGACTCGTCGCCCTCCTGCTCGCCGGCGGCTGCATCGGCATCGGCGTCGGCGGCCTCCTCCCCTTCGGCTGCGTCTGCGGCGTCGGGGGCGGAGTCTTCAGCAGGAAGCGCCGGAGCGTCGGAGGGGTCGTCGGGCGTTAGGTCTGGAAGGGTCTGTCTCAGGGTGGCTGCGTCACTCTCATCCTTAAAGGTTTGCTCGGGCAAGGATTCTGGTGGGAGGAGGGAAGGGGGTGAGGGGGGGGTGGAGAGAGAGTTATTGATCTGGGAGGATGAACGTGACGGATTTGCGCTGCCGACATCACGTGACGGCGAAAATCAACCAATCAACCACTGGTTACGCTGCGGAAGCATCATGTCATCGCTGCAGGAGCCCACACGACAACCACTTATATATATATATATATATATGTAAATATATACGACACGAACGTACACAAGTCAGCCCAACACACGGCAGACTTTGTACTCTCCGGACACGAAAAGCCTTGAAGCACAAAGCACTAACAAACAAAAACACTGCTGACGAAGAGAAGTACATAAAACAAACTCCAGTTAAAAAGAAAAAAAAAGAAAAAAATCAAATCTCACATATAAAATTAGAACCTTTACTTTGAAATAAGCCACACCAACATGTACTGATGCAAGTACAATTAAGTACAGCTACTTTTACTTTGCCTAATGTTGACTAACAAGTAAATGTACCATGATAAAGAAACAGTAACTGATCAACCGCTTGAATTTTAATTGTGACTTTCATCGACCTCACAGCCTCTTTTCAGTGACACGAATCCTCGTCTCACTTTTCAACTGTGAATGAAGAGAGGGTATCGTCTCCATAATAGTTTCAATTGTAGTTAAAACATTTTTTTAAATCCGCTTCGAGTCACAGCTCAAGACTTCAAAAAGGACAAATATCAGAGAAAAAAAAATGTGACCAAGAACTGAGACTATAAAACCTGAGATGCAACAAAAAAAAAAAAACAACTCTTGTTCCATTTTCAACATTAGGTCAGAAATACCACAACAGAAAATCTGTGACAGTATTTGAGGCATTTCATCCACACAGCATGTTTAGTTTTACCTTCATCTCAACAGGGAAAACTTAATGAGTGCAGTTCCCATGTTCATTTGTACCCTGTGTACAAACAGAACAATATGAATAACAACACTTTTCTTTTTTTTTTGTTTCTTCCCACAAAAAAAAGCTCCAGGCCACAACAACAGTGAGTCTATGTTATTATAAGTTATATGACGTTAAATTAATTCCACACAGGAGAAGCTCTCAGGAAGCAATATGTCTTGAATTATCAGCAGGAACCAGTGAATGCAGTAGTATATTTTACTATTAAACCAGATGCTGGGAGTATAGAAACTAGCTGCAGATGTTCAATGTTATGAGTCCAGAAACTATTGCGATTTTATATCTTGAAAGCTGCAAGCACATCCACTGTACTTTGTTAATGATTTCGAGGACTTTGATGCTAGAATCATAAACAAAATACTCCCAGCTACAAAGCTGCAGCCAGAAAGTCTGGATCAGCCCACACTGACTGATCGGCACCACAAGCAGCATCCAAAACGCTGTTACAAGCGTTTTATTAAACATCACCGACATGCAACAGGAACCAGCGTAAAACCACATCTATCAATCCTCATTTGACATGTCTCATGTCGCAGTGGAGCAGACGTGAGTTTGGAGTTCGCTTCAAATGCCCGCGTTGTTCAAAACACCAGACAGCCAAGCTTTGGGCTTCAACCAAGTTAGAAGCTGGAGAACCGGGGAAAAAAACAAAACAACAGCAGCCGGTTTGTTGAGAAAGCCACACTCGAAAAGTACCGAAAGTACCTGGTAAAGGACTCGTCTGGAAGACAAACCACATCCAAGACATTTCAGAACATTACCTGATGTTTCCATGAGACAGAGATAAACAGTCAGATCACATTTATAACATGTGCGAGAGGTGGTGGTTCTTTTGGTAGTGAGGAGAAGAGTTGGTCTAATGTGAAAGATTAAACAGGTTGTGAGGTTTACTTCAGAGTCCTCCTTAATTTTTTTATTATTTAGGTTCCAGCAGAAATTGGATTGAAATATAAAACGTATGTAAAAGGAATTGAAACGATGCACACAAGTGTGCAAACTGACAAATAAATAGAAATAACAGAACACACACAAGCATTCTCAGGTTCAATGCATGGTGCTGGTAATATTAAGGTATTTTTTCTCTCCATAAACTGGTGATTGAGGATCTCTGAAATAGCCCCCATTAACCCGGGGTGAAAGACTCAGAGGAGTTTAGAGAACCAAGACAAAAGTCCCAGATCCCAGCGAACGGGTTAGTTCAAAACCATACAGCGGCTCTGCTAGGGAAGCCATGCACAGGAAAAAAGGATAAGATGATCGAACGCAGACGTGGAGGGTGACAGATAATTAGGAGGGAGGTGAGGAGGTGGAACAGTACATACTTACTATGGCAACAGGTACTCTTTTGTATTTCCATCTCCTGATTGTAATCGCAGGCACAAAGAAGAAAAAGCACAAGTAGAAACAAATATCTATGCAGATCAAACCACAGGCACAGTGTTAAATAAAAAAAAAAGGAAAATAAAATGTGAAAGAAAACACCAGAGGATAAAAAAAGAAGAAGAATGGCCGGGTACCATTCTTAGTAGACCCCAAAAAGATGGCAAATGGAAGTGAAGGGGCACAGAAGATACTGTACAGATGTTAAAAAATAAACATCTCTGGTATTAGATTACACCTGCGATCAAAGCCATTGACCTCTTTGCCGACTGCTCCTGATAAATGCAGCTAGGAAAAGGCAATTTACAATTTATTAAAAAGGAAAGAGCTAATTATAACTCTTATAGCAGCTTTAGTATCATGGTGAATGATACTGCTGACAAAGGTGTAATCCAATAGTAATAAAGACCAAGAGGGAGAAAATTAAAATAAGATTTGGATTGTGGTTTGCTAAGTTATTGTCAAATATATTTATTACGGTCTCTTTAAGCTATATCCTGATGTCGATTCTCAATAGACTAAAAAACAACAACTTTGTAATTTACTGTTGCTTCTAAAGTGAATTAGATCTAAAATCCTCTTGGCCTGTTATTACAGAAAACACAAGCACAACACTTGTAGTAGTATTATTAAAAAGGCCACGACAGCAACAGACAGGCAGGTGGACAGGCAGGAGCCTCTGCATTCTTTAGAAATGTCCGACCCGTCCAGAGGCAGGACTTGAGAAACCCATGCTGAACCGAGCAGGACCGGGTCAGTGGAGTCGAGTGTGTCGGAGCAGCGTACCTTCTTCTGCTCGGACTGGGGTGCTGGGCGGTGTGGAAGTGGGGTTCAGCGCTTTGGGCTCCTCCTCAGACTCCATTTGTTGGTCTGCATCTAAAATAAAAAATCAGCAGAGGTGAAAATATTTTCAAGACAAAAAAGAAAAGGAAAAATATTGAAGAACCTTGCCACAGGCGAGACTGAATTTATCTATCAAGCGAGTCATTTTCTACCTGAAATTGTGATCATTTCATGTGTTAAAATTCACACCAACAATCCCGTCGCAGGAAAGGCAACCCAAAGAGCCGAACGTGGGACGATTTAGGCTTTAATCAGGGGCACGCAGGAAGCTACTCCAACAGATCCCATCAAATCAACCTTCAAACACCAGATTCAGGTCATTGAGTTTCGTGGAAATTAGTCAGAAGCCCAAGAGGGAGAGTCGACACCAACAGATTCGACAGAAGACAGATTAGCAGGAAAAGAAGGACCAACATTTGTTTTCCACACATGGGAGGCTCTGATTGGATGACTGAGATCAGACCCTTAAGAGTTAGCACAGAACCTCATAGCAAGCGTATTTTCATTTTGGTGATTTTAAACCTTAAAGTGGCCGTGACTTTAGAAGCAAAATGCCATATCTCCTCAGCGTTTCGTCCAATCAAACTGCAGAAAGAAGTTTCTGATCTGCCAGAGCTCGGATGCCTTTGGACAAGACATCAGAGGCAAGGGAAGAGGGGTCAAATGAAGAATCAATCACAGGCTGCAGAGTGTAAAACTGTGGGTGTGGAGGGTGCTTGCATGTGATAAAACAATGGCAGCAGGCTCCAAACCCTCAGGGGGGGAAAAAAAAAAAAAGAGGGGGGGGGAACACAGCAGGCAGGAGGGGGCCCCAGACTCCCAGTGGGCAATAAGACGGACCAGGGCTGAGCGGGGGGGGGGGGGAGGAGAGAAGTGGAAGGCAAGACCCCGCCTCAGCTGGTGTACCTGGAGCCTGACCTGCCTCTGCTGCCTCTACCACAGACGGCTCCTTGCAGAGGGCTCGCACCACGGCACAGTGGAACTCCTTTTGCGGAGAACCCGGGGTGGACAAAACCTCGTCCGTGGCAGAAAAAACGTCGTCTGCGTCCGTCCTGGAAAGTTCGGCACTGCTCTGCCCTGCTTGACCCGACGCAGCAGGAGAGGAGGCGGCCCCCTCACTGGTTGCCGTGGTCCCTGCAGACGGGACTTTCTTGACGCTGGGGCAGTCTGCTGGGGAACGTGGAGCTTCAGCCTTTGGCAGCATTACCGACTCTGGATTGGAAACACTGGGGGCGCTACAATCGTCTCGACCCTGCACTGAGGATCCACGTGCAAGTGTGTGGAGGCATGGAGACATAAAATCACAGTCTGGCCAATGTGAATATCACCAAGTCTTTACATCCTTATGCAGGAGACAACCCTTTGTTTATTTTTATTAGCTGACAAATTAAAATCCATTTCATGTCCGTCACTCATCACATTTACCTTCGGGTCCTTTCTGTTTCTGCTCCACCTCTCTGCGGTACTCCTCCAGCTCCTGGTCGGTCAGCTTCGTGAACGGGTTCGGTCCCTGCTTGCTGACAATCACCTTGGGCTGATACTCCTTCTCGATGATGGCCTTGGATGCGGTGATGAGCTCGCCCTTCAGGACACACAGAGAGAATAAATAACTTCAGGGGAAGGCAAATATATCACTTCGTATATGAGCAATTGGTTTGAAATGTGTTCGGCAGAAACGAGGCGGGTTGTTTACACTCACAAGTCTTATACAATACAAGGAAAAACGTCATCCATGGTTGATGAAATGTCACATTTCAGAACAAGTGTAAAAACTGTGAGAGGCTGTCAGGGGGCCTTCCAAATAAAAAAACAACAACAACAACAAAAAAAACAAAAAAACAAGATACATAAAAATGTGTAGAATGTGATTTTTCTTCCCCCTCCCACTCATCCAGTAGATAACGTCCATACACAGAAATAAAAACTACTTCACCATCAGAACAAAGCAAATAATAAATAGGAATTAAAAAATAAAGAATTAAAGTCATTTTTTGCTTGCTTCTTTGTAAACAAAAGACAAGAAAAGAAAAAAGTTTAAAAAAAGAGAGATTTAAGTAATTAAAACTTAAATAAAGCAGAGCACTCAGATCTCTCCATTAAGAGAAAGACTGGTAGAAATAAATAGAAAGTCTTGCAGCCCACCATTTGCCCCAGAACAAGTAGTACATTTTGGTTGAATGTCACATTCCCTGTGTTTGTAAAATAAATAATATAAAGAGTTGTTAATAACCGATGGCAATAAATAACATTTTGTGAGGAGTGCATGTTGGAGGATTTATTCTGAAAGTTAAAGCTGAATTAAGACTCTGCTACTGGTTCAGTTATTATGGTATTAGGATGCATTTAATTTTTCTTAATTAGAATATATTTTTAAAACAAAAAAAATGAAGTTTCAAAACATAGAATGAATTTGATCTCAATCAGTTTCATTCCTTGCTCCTTTATAAAACGTCTTTCTGATACCTGCCATCCTCCAACCTGTCTCTCTTCCTTAACATATTATTTAAGCAGTTCCTAAGCATGTTATTGAGAGAAAGAAGGATTTTCCGTCTTATTTCCATAAAATCACAATTCTTTGAAAGAGCAAAGCCAATCAAAATCCAATTTTTTTCCCCCACCATCGATAATTTGGAAAAATTTCTAAACAGGATATATTTCTTACTGGATTTCTGCAGAGTCTCTAACAAACTATTTTTCACATCCTGTACATTACATATTGCTACTCTCCCACAATGATGTGTTCCGACTCATCAAAATGACCCGAATTAAGACAGATAACAGGACTGACTTGTATTGGCTGGTTAGTTTGTATTTTTTGACTGTCGTTGCCAGGCAGAAAGGCAGAAGGTACTAAATATGCCTAAAGGGTTAATTACAAATCACATCCTGCTCATGCTTATTCAAATGGTTGCATATCTAATTTTAAATTTGTATGATTATATATTTAAGGGCAAGTGTGAGCATATGTGTGGATATACACATACGTATTCTGCTTTGATTCCATTGCATTGTTTCAATATTAAGTCGGATAAGAAATAGGTGTCCATGTTAGAGTAGGAAGTAGAAAACGTTGGCGCCGACATGCAATCATTCAATGAGGGGGTGGGGGGGGCGGGTCTCCTTTCTCAAATATTACAATAAAGCCTGATGCATGTGGCCGAGAGAATCAGACACAATTAAATCCTGCAGTGCCCAATGAGCACCATAGGGATGAAATAAATAATCATAGACATCATGCACTGACAAACTACAGTCACTTTGTGCTGAAAGCGTCAGTGGATTTCACAAACGTACTGTCAAGAGACATGCAGTGAATGCCACCATCACTGGATCTCGATGGAATGCTACTGCCCCATCCTATAAAAACGTGGTCAAAGCTATTCTTTAGAGTCACAGCAAAGTGTACTAAACATCGATCAGCATCAAGCTGAGAAGAAGCGCTACTTCATTTGCATCTCTGGGCCTGAATGTACATGAACATATTGAACCGATTCAGTCACGGGACGTTCCAGACTGACCATATTCTAGCATCATTATCCACATCATCTACAAAGGCCGAACATCAAGTGGGTGAGTGCAGGCTCAGACGATTGACTGGAGGGCGATGTGAAGTACAGGTGGAAAAACATTGGCGATTGGAGCAGTAAGTACCTTTCTAATTGATTTAGCAGGACTATAGGACCCCTCGGACACATCGAGGCCATCAATAGTGTCTGTACAGTCAGACAGAGGGGCATCCTGCAATAGTAAACCCAGTGAGGGGAGGGGCACAACCAAGCTCAACAACAGCAGCATCATTCAGATCCAGCAGCCTGCAGGGGAGCTGTGAATGTGTGCAGACGTTCACAAACACACACGAACACACAAAGGCGGAAAGAGTACATCTCACTTCACCGGAAAAGCTATTGTCTCAGTGATCGTCAAACAGCCACGGGGCTGCTTGTATTCAAAACTGCTCTAGGACAAAAGCAGTAAAGTGGGAAACTCAAGAGAGCATCTTTTCCCATGATTCTGCCTTTTCAAAAGTAGTCATATACATTACAGCTGAACTTTTGTTTTGTGACTTTCCACCTCTGTAGTCATACACACCAAACAAATCAGAGACACAGATGCATGCAGATAGAGATGGGCCTCGAATGAGGCGCGGCATTGTGGAAAAGCATTGCAGCCAGCATGCACTGTAGCACCAATTCACCCACACCAGGGGGCGCTGTACCGTATCTTCATCATGATTGAATGAGAACATTCTAGTCATACAAAAAGGTTCATTACCCAGTCTAAAAAATTACTTCTGGCCTGGTTACAATCTGCCCTTGTGAGGCTGATCCTGGTGTGTCAGGGGGAATATCTTCTGATTTTACACAAACATGGAAAACTGGCAGCTCGCAGGCTAAAGTTTCCCTCGGGGTGTACCCTGCCCTCGCCCAGGATCAACTGGGATTGGCTCGAGCGCCACGCAACCGTACACAGGATTCAACAGGATAGAAGATGGATGGATGAACTTCTATCCGGGATTAATAAAGTATGTTCTATTCCATTTCTTTCCATTGAATCTGGAGCAAAAATTCTCATATACCCTTGAAGAAGAAGCGTTTAGGCACGACTTGCTGAAGACTGAGCTCTTCAGCGATCCGAGGGCGATCCATGCAAACAGGACCAAAACAAAGACATCCCCAAGCATGACCTTTATTTGGTATTTTCCAATAACTGTAAAATAGCACATGCAGAAAGGAAACAGAAACTATACGACTGGGATTGAGATTGTAAATGCCCGTTTTGCTGTGTGCCAAAATAACCAGCTTGCAAATGCTGTGATGGAGACAACTTAGGATTTTGCCCTTAACTCAAAAAAAAAAAAAAAAAAAAGGATAATTCATAAAGATAATGTATGAATATGAATATGGACACAGCTGGAGCTGGTAGATGGAACATTTGGAGAGCAGAGAGTTTACCTCGCTCACCACATACTACTCACCTGCCACAATGACAACCTCTGTGGTCAAAGAATAACGTCACAGTTACAAAGTCACCCCATGCTCTTGTAAATCACGCGGACGGAGGACAACTTTACTTGGTCCAATTTTAGGGGTATTTACATCAAATCAGTTCAAAGTGAAAAAAAGTTCTAATTTTCTTTCCAATCAGCTCCTTTCATTACAGCTCAGTGTCCAGATCGAGTTCAAGCAAAATATTCACACATTGTGTCAACACGGCTAAACTCCAGACCTGAAGAGAATATGCGAGCACATTTGGTTTGGATTTCAGATTAAAAGCATTCTGCATTCACACACCCAAAAAATTTTGTTTTTTCTGAGATAGATTTTCATTAAAATACACATTTGTGTCATTTCTTTTTTTAACTATGATATTTCAGAAAGATCCTGCAGTAAATTGTAGTGTTGTGAAATACTTATGTCATTAACATTTAGTAGAGAGTCAAAGCCAGTAATGCCGTCTTCACTTTTTGCTGGATGTCCTTGAAACTACCAGTTTAAAGATTAACTCTGACGTGTAAGATTTTATTTGTAGTTACATTACTGTGACAAATAAACAACTTTGCATTTAACCTGTTAATCAATGCGTTTACATTGATTCTCCCCTTTCATGATACCAAGCTTGTATATATGGGGGGAATAAAGTTATTAAAATGTATATTTTTAGTTCAGAAAAACATTTTTTTTTTTACTTGTGTGAATACAAAACATTTCAGTAAAACTTTCAACTGTACACCAAACATAATCATCTCCAGGTGTCAGGATAGCTGGGGGCTGCAGAATATTTAGATGGCAGGCTTTAACACTGACCTGGTTGAAGCTGCGATCCACCACAGAGCTGGCACAAAGAACCTGAGACTGGGGGCCCGCGGTCTTTATGTCCTGCAGGTTCTGCTCACGGATCTGAAACAACATAGAAATGTATACACATATATTCAAAACCCCTCCGACTAAAACAGTATCTAATAACTTGGGGACTTTTAGTTAAAGCCTCGATTGTGATGCTCGGTCTAAACTAACTGGATGTTTTTTTTCTCCAGTAGAGACCTCAGCTGTGGATTTGCGTTCTACTGTTTAGAGATGAATTGATTCCTTAACTAATCTGGATCTTTGTCTCAAATTAATTGGTGTATCTGCTTCTGCGCTGGCATCCAGTGCAATAACTGTGGTAAGAACATAGAGAGGGGCACTACAACGGCTCTGGAAACAAAATGGAAGAAAAGGCAGAAGTCTTGTTACCTTATTCCTCATTTCCAAAACATCCTTAGGGTTGGTGTTCATTGGGATGAACTGATTGGCTACAGCAGCCTGGCGAAGCCCATCCTCCTTTGTCCACTGTAAACACCACGTAAAGTGTCATAAAGCAGCTACAATCAGAGGCACAGGATGATACATAATCCCAAGCACAAAATTATATTCAGACAAAAACTATTCAGGCTTCACAACACAAGAATCATGCTGAACTGAAACTGACAAAATTGGATGATTGTAAAAAGGTCTGAATGGTAAAAGTGAACCAATGATGATGCACATTTAGGAAAAGATATACAACTTCTATTTGGGTTTTATTCAATTCAGGAGAGGGCTTTCTAGTTTAAAACATTTACATCAACACATATATTATCCTCGTGTGACTGCAGCTGAAAATCTGCTCTGTCTAAAGAAGATTAATTTATTCAAAAGTAGTGACTAAAACATCAGAAACTCACAGATAAACCTGTCGTATCCCAGGTAACCCGGAGAAACAAACATTTCTAAAAATTACCCAATATTGTAAAAAATTATATATTCTAGTTATAAATATATTAGAGAAATGACTCAAAGCTTCAGATTTGAATCTTTTTTTTTTTTTTTAAGAGACTCAATGCAGTAAAGCAATGTTGAGGGTTTCACAAGTGGCCATAAAGACATAACTCTGAGCTTAGTTTATTGGTTTCAACATCCTTCAGATGGACTTGTGGCCACCTTCTTTTCCAAAGATGATTGTTGGAGATACTGAAGGTTAAAGAGTAACACACAATGACTTATCAGTACATTTGAATTCTTCAAAAGGTCATTTGTCATCATCATTGATGTACCATTTAAATTAAAAAACAAAAACAAAACAAAAACATAAGGCGTACAGGGAAGATCAACTGAAAACATCACAGAATGAGAACAAAATGTTAGAGAGTAAAAGGGGAGATGGGGAGAAGTGAGGGCTGGGTGGTGGCGAGAGGTGAGGGGAGAAGTGAGAGATGGCTGGGTGGTTGGGTGGCTGACCGAGACGATGAGGCTGGCTTACGAAGCGAAAGTGGCAGTGAGGGGTGAGCTGGCATCACCAAAGTCATTTTCCAGGCTGATACACAACAACAAGGACGACAGAGATAAGAGAGAAACACACCCAGACACTCGCCCGTCTTGGGACGGGGCGGAAAAAAAAAAAAAAAAAGGAGTCACAACACTACTACTAACTGAGAATCTCTCCTACAGAGGATCAAACCTTTTATTGTCTTACTAAAATATGTGTTCCTCTTTTAGAGTGAAGCAATAACCCTTAATTGTTTTTTTGTAAACCTGGTAATGCTCAGCATGTTCAAAGAAAAAAGGTCTGCACCCTTTTCTTGCACCAAACTGAATGAGCAGCAGCTGGAAATTAAATTTTCATGCAGATATTTCAACTTTTTTTTTGAGACTAAGCATGTTACTCGCAGTGGAAAGCGTAAGCTCATGACCTCATTCCTGCATTTACTCCATGACTGGCTGGTTAGCTGCCAAACCAGGAGCCCGATGAGGTGGGGATTTTGGATGGAAATAGCTGGATTGGGGGGGGTTGGTTTGAGGTATGAGATGAACATGTAAACACAATATACTCACTGAGAAAGAGTCTCACAACACATTATTTCCTACTTTCCCAACAGGAGATAATTGGTTCAAAAGTCAGATCAAAATTCACGGTTTTTCTTTGGTTTTGTTTTCAATCCACTCATGCAGGCCTTGAGGTGTTCAAAGGAATTCACTTTCAGAATAAAGTGTCAACCAGAACGAGAAAGAAAAATAAAAGAGGAAACACAAACATACAACTGGGAACAGTTGCAAGTGTTTGAAGAATAAAAAAAATAAATAAAAAGCAGGCTGCATAACTTGCCAAGGACATTTTTGCTTTGTTGTAAAACATAAATGAAATACTCATATTGTACCTGTCACTATAGAGGAAAAAAGAACTCCTCCAGACATGCCACCTTCCTGCTTTGTCCAGTGACATTTCTAATAAATATATTCTCTCCTCTCTTCGGCATTTGGCCCGACTCGTCTATAAGCAACAAAGTTAGCCAGCGTCAAGATGCAAAGGCAAACCTAAACGTGTGCATTAAAGGTGGTGAGCAGTAGAGTGATCAGCAGCAACGTCACCTCGTCTTGCCACATTCACCTGCCTACTTGAGGACTCATGCCACACCCCCCTGCTGCTCGCTCCTCTGGGAAAAACATCAACACCAACAATGCATTTCACTACTACACATGCAGTGGGGCATGCGGTGGGCAGCTGGCCTGGCATCATGAAGCGTTAGGGGACCAGGGGGGGGGGGGAATTCATTAAGAGTCACCAAAAAATTACAGCTGGGACACAAAGGAATTGAGAGGAGTTAGCTGGATTACAGTGAGTTAGCCTAAGGATGGCACAAAAGCATTTTAGTTGACAAGCGATTCTGTTAAAAGATTCAGACAACAGCTTCAGCTTGTACTATAATGAATTTCACGGTACCCGAACCGTCAGGATGCCGACCACCTACCCATTTCCAACAAGGTAGCAGTAAACTCTAGTACTATGAACAATAAGGTAGGCACAGACCAAGCAGTTGGTTATACAGCTTGGCACGCAGACACCGGACGAGAGAGACTGCAGCAAGGGTTTGACGTGATCATGTGTTATGTTCGTCCACACCTTAGGCTTCGACTTGGGGCTGCTGCCGTCGGGCCCGTCCTCGAAGGGCTCGTCGGGGCGGCCGCCGGCATTGAGCCAGCGGGTCTTGTCGCGCTGGCCGCGCTGGAAGCTGTGCTTCAGCGGGGAGCGAGCACCTGAGTCACTGTCTTCCCCGTATGAGTAACCACCGTGGGCGGAGGAAGCGTTCTCCGCGTCACTGTACTTTTTACCTTTGTCTCGCAATGCCGGGCAGCGGTAAGGATAGCCCGTTCTGTAGCCCTACAAAAACAGGTGCGGAAAAAACAAACAAACAACAATTCAGAAAGGACAACGCTTTTGGATTGCGCTGTTTTAACACACAAAGTCACACAATTGTTTTAGAAGCAGCAAAAACAGGGAAAAAGGGAATTTAACAGCTGCTCCATTCCAGGCATGCACAACGATGAGTAGCAGCTTGTGTTGACACATGGTAGATAAATACCACTTTGCAAATAACTGGAGGAATTGTGTACCTTTCATCTTATACTGAGCTTTCAAAAGTTTTGGAAATATACATTTTAATCCTGCATCACCTGGTAATGAAACCCTAAACATGTAAACCACATTTCTTGCGTAGTGTGGATTTGGATAGTTTTTTTTTTTGCCAATACCTTCAGGTACCGGAACCACTTTTTAAATTGAAAACATAGCTGTCCACAAAAGCTAACTGAATAAGACCGCCTGTGTAGAGTTTTACAGGTTGTCTTGAGTAATCTGCACATTTTTCATGACGAGACAAAGAAAAATAAATATTCTAAATATTGGGGAAATTGGGGAAATATACGTATATACGGAGAGATAAATGCAGTTAAAACTGCAAAGATCAGCTGATTTGGTTAGAGGCAATAAATCTTCAAACATTCAGTAAATTGGGATGGTATCTTATTGGCATCTCGTCTCCTTTCTCCTCCTCACTTTATGCTTACCAAGTTGTCAAGCATTCTCATGAGAGCCTCAAACTCCTGCTCCCCGACTTGCCACTTGGGATGTGTGGCAGAGCCATCTGCAGCCGGCTCAGGGACCCGCGGGCGTGACTTGTATTTCCCCGGGTCCAGCATCACCAGATTGTCTGGGCCTCCAGCGCTTGCCAGTGTTCGCACCTGGAAAACAGGAAGAACAAGAGGCAGACGGACCCAGAACACAGACAGGACAAAAGGAATAGACGTGTGGATGTGAGCACAAACACAGACATGAAGAAAAAGGAAGGGACACGTATAAAAAGAAGTGGAGAGACAAGGGACAAAGGTCAGCGCTATGGAAACTGCAGACAAATGCACAGCGCCAAAAACAACCACTTGAATGGGAAACTGTTTTTATAGATTAATACATATTTCAAGCAGAAGTTGAAGGCTTAAACTGTTATGACAAATGTACCTGCCTAAGTCAATATGGTTCATTGGGAGAAACCGTGTGTGTGTGTGTGTGTGTGTCTTACCTGAATCTCACAGGCTGTGACCAGGTTGTGGATGTAATAGAAAGCCTCCTCCACTGTTTCGCCTACTGACACCAGGCCATGGTTCCTGAGGATGAGGACCTAATACAGACATCGATACGCTGATTAAGCATTCTTTTTCCCTTCCACATTTGAAAATGCTCAAACAGTGCGTCACCTTGCTGCTCGGCCCCAGGTTCTTCTGTATAAGACCACATTCTTCCTCATCCACCAGTATGCCATAGTAGTCATGGTAGGCCACTTCACCCAGGGACAGCGCCTCTGGTGAGATGGGTAACAGCCCACATTTCATGGCCGACACCTGCAAACGAAAAGGATGTGGTCAAACAACTTATCGTTACCTCTCATGCACCTGTGCTGGATTTAGGCAAAATTCCCGATGCGACTTACCGCGGCGCCTGCTGCTGTGTGTATATGTACAATACACTTGACATCAGGCCGAGCAGCATAGATGGCAGAGTGGAGTACGAAGCCGGCCTGGTTGACACCGAGGTTGGTGCTACCCCGGTCGACTATCTCACCTTGAACGTTTATCTTCACCTGGAGTTAAGAGTTCAAAAGACAAAACATCAGTAAGACTCTTGTTTAATGAAACAACACATTTTTGTGAGCCACTCAGAACCTTCTGCTGCTCTGTACAAATGGAACGTATAGGCCTGTACTCAAGGCTCCTGATGAGTCAAAATCCAGGTGTGTATGATATATCACATTCCATTGGTGATACATGAAGGAATAAGAAGTTAACTCCAGCTGGAGGACGTCGTCATTACCAATTCAGAAGCCTTTATAATGCAGCATCTTAATAAAACCAAGCAAATTGGGAAATATAATTGTCTGTAATGAGGAAACATCTGAGAAGTTTGGCAAAACAGGGCTGTTAACCGTGTGTGCATGTTTCTCATTTCTGGTATTGAAAATAATAAGATGGGTTTTTTTTCCATGCGCGTTTAATATCTTTATTTTAGGAAATAGAATTAATGCTCCATTATAATGTTGCTCTGTAAAGCCTTTATCCAAATATGCCATCTTACAAACAGAACAGTAGTTGAATAATTTTTCATGGTTGAATAAATAATACAGGATCGCGTCAGAGTTAATGCGAATAAATGTTTTAAACCAGTTACTTTTACAGAAAATAGTGAAGCAATAGGAGAAGAGCTACAGAAAAAGATAAAGGAATAGCCCTCACATATTTGCAATCTATGCCAATGTGATGTGTAGGAGGGAAGGAGCACTTCATGTGTAGTGTGCAACATACACTACACATCTCCGCTTTTAGACCATGTATACTCATTAAGAAAAAAAACATGATTTGGCATTTTCTTCAATATCTGAAATGATTCCTACCAAACTGGAAGCAGTGATTTCACTGTAAAGAAGTCCAAAAGGGACGATGAGGAAGCGCTCCTGGTCTGAGTTCACCCGGACCTGCAAGGAGAGAAACTGCATTAATCCACGGACACCATAATGAATGGCTCAAGAATGTATACTGTTGAATGTCATAGCTATTGGATTAACAAAATACACAATCCAAAGAAAACGACTGAAGATATTTTAACTTGGCTTGGGGCTGATCAAAACTGAAGAGGTGCGGCAAAACTTTCATAAGAAATTGTATTATCTGACAAAAGAATTACACAGAGCAAACATAAAAAAAAAAAAAAAAAAAGATCTTACTGTGAGGTGGTTGTAAATGAGCTCAGACCAGCCGAACAAGTCAGCGAGCCGATAGAAGGCAGCCAGCTTGCAGCGGAGAATCTTCTCGCCCTTGTCGTAAGAAATGGAGTCCGACCCACGCAGATCGTTGACCGGAGTGACCATCCCCAAACCTGACATGAAGAAATGAGGTCACACCTGGAGAACAACACTGAAGCCGGAAGCAAAAACTGACTCACTGCAGTGCTTTAAACAGAAATACTAAAACCAACTCATCATTCTAGTGCACACAGAAAGTAATCAGGCTACTTGAAATCAACTGGACTCTGTCCTGAGATTAACTCGGGCACAAGCTGCATTGCTCATAGTGAGCAGACATGGCAGGGCTGGGGTCAAAAAGTCACGCCGACAAATTCTGTTCAATGCTTACTCATGTTGAGCGCCGCCATGCCTCCCTGCGGTGCCGCGGGATAAATGGAGGGCATGCTGGTGGTCATGAAGTCTGCGATCTGCTGCAGAGCCAGCAGGCTTGTGGGCGTCTTCCCCTTTTTCAGCTGATCCTGGATCATCGTCTCCAGCTCCTCGCAGAATGCCTGAAGGTCATTGAGACAGTCACACACATGAGAAATAAAGTATATTTGAAAAATATGGAGAAACGGATATGTATATTGATCGGAGTAATGTCATCTAGAAGAAAAAAAATTGTAAAAAAACCCCCAAAACAAACATTTCTATCTGCACTGCTGGGAACTCGTGACGGTAAAACCTAATCCGTGCACTAGTCAGGTCTCACTGTGCAGACTCGGACAGATCACAGCCTTTCATACAAACAATAGGCCTGTAAACAGTGCTGCTCTCTGTCCTGTGCTTTGACAGAGTCACAAACAAACTATTGATGACGAATATACTGGATCTAACATGTGATGCAGAGACAGCTGCTTCCTGTAAGCTACAGCAGTGTTTACATTCAATATTGCGGTTGTTGCAATCCAAATTAATTATACATATTAGTAGCACTGCTTTTTTTTTTTTTTTTTGATCTGCAATAACTGTCATTTGTTCTACTGACCGGGCTCTGTAGTATCATGGAGACCCTCTTTCTTTGCTCCATCATGTTAAAGTCCTGCCGTAGGTCGGGCGCCATGTTCCTCTCCCTCTGGTACTCTGGACTGCTCTCATCCACCCGGTCAAAGTACCGCTCCTTGTGAGGGGCTGTGGTGGGAGGCGGGGCCGTCACCACTCCCGCACCTGAGTCGCCGTTCATCCTGGTCTGGCCTCCTGATGGAGGGACAGATAAACGTTCAAATCTTTAATCAAGGTGAAATAGACGAAAAGTGCTCAGCAGTTCAACGTTTTCAGGCTATGGTACACTGAGGTCAGACAATAATAAGACATTTCAGCCTCTAGGTAAAAATACACTCCTTAATGGCCTAATTATAGAGTGTATTTTCATTTTATGTTGTCTATAACATCAACTAAAGCCTAAAACAAATGTCAAAGATCACACATATGGTCATGTTAAGTAAACGCAAATAAGATGCAAGATTTATTGTTGTACTATTTGACAGGTTAATTCAGTCTATCGAATAGTAGTCAGTAGTCAGAGGAAAGTTCAGAGGAAAGTTCAAATTGTTCACATTTTAAAAGCTGCAAACCAAAACACAGACAGAAACTCTTAATTGAGAAACTACTATAAGCTTTAATTGATGGAGTTGATCAATTGCATTTTACTGCGTTTGCCGTTTGAAGTGTTTGAATTTGATTTGCCTGTCAAACAAATTATGTGTAAAGTACAAAAAGCCTGAAGTTAATTTAAAGGCTTTAAATTAAAAGGATGAATATTAAATATTGAATTTCACAACAATTAGTGACTTTAAAGTAATCACAGCTATGGATCCAGAGTAATTACACCTTAATTCTACATGTAGGCACGTCTATTCATCTGCGATGACAGTGTTTGTTGTAAAATTTGCATCTGTAGTTACGTTTCTTTTGCAGTTTTCTTTTGTTGTTAAATTACACACGTTGCTTAAGTAAAACACATAGTTTCAGTTAAGATCTCAGGGCATAAATAATGATTTTACAGTCATACAGAAATGAGCTTTAAAATCGTGTTGACAAATAATCTAAATAATCTAAGAATATTCTATTGAGTTAAAGACTTCCCCATCTTAACAGCACAACACGGTGAAAGTATCATCGGGTAAAAAGAAAACATCTGGTCTGTCTTTATAACATAAAACTATTCATAAGAGATGCACACTCCCCTTCTTCCTGCCTCGGTTATGAGCTCAGGAAGATTTGATTTTATTGATCTCCACAATGTGCTTCTTGGAAACACAACAGCACTCAACCGTGAGAGCCGGGTGAAGGAGAAGTCAAGAACAGCTGAGAAGACAGCAAGTGAGCCACATGTCTCATGAAATGAAAAAACAACAACTCAACACCCAAGACCAAAGGCTTTCTTGCCACAAATGTGCTTTCAAACATGCTGTATGCACCACCTTCCATCCATCCAAATCTACTGCTGCACAATAATTAACCGACATCCCAAGGAAAACAGATTGCTAATGGATCCATGCCCATCCACCAGGCTTAGGGAGGATAAAAAAAAAAAACAACCAAAAAACCTCTCCACTTGTCTGTCACAGCACAGACAACTCAATCTCTGGATGTGAAAGGCACGAGCAGACTTGGGAGCCACGGGAAAAACATGTGCGCACTGTGTGGTGGTGGTAGGCGGTGCTTTGGTGGAGACAGATGCAGCCCATTAGTCCGCGTCGATGCAAACGTTCAGTTAGAAGTACCACGACAACTGCACAGAGAAGGCAAAGCATCCGGACTCACACAGAGCTGGGAGGCTCTCCTTTTCTGTCTGCTGCTATATTACAACTCACCAGGTGATGTACCAGCTGCAGGGTGAAAATGTATATTCCCAGAACTGTTGAAAGCGCAGTTGAAGATGAAAGGTACACAATTCCTACAGTTATTTGCAAAGCAGTATTTATCTACCATGAGTCAACACAAGCTGCGAATTTTTCCACAACAAAACCAACAGTTTTTTTTTTCCAGTTTCTGGTCACCTGATTTAATGATGTCTTCTGTGTGTCAACTCCAGGCCAATTATACCGAGTTTATTTTTCTTATAGAAAACACTGAATAGTAATAATGTGGAAAAACAGCAAGAGGTTTCAAGACCGTTTCTCCACAGCGTTTTCAGGTGAAAATAGTCAACTTGAGATCAACAATAACTGATACCGCACAGGAACTAAAGCTGAAGCAATGCTCAGTTTGCTGTTTGCAGTGCAGTGAAAACCCATTTGAGGGCCATTAGTTGGACAACAACACAAACACTGGTGCTGACAGCAAAGCTTTGCCTGAAGAAAATCTAGTTGTGAATAGTCTCAGGGAAGAAACCAGCAACAACACTCCAAAGTTAAGAGCAAATATGTGGAAGCAGCTCCAGTTTTTCTTTTTTGTTTTTCCTAGTTTTGGCTACAACATGGGGGAGCTGTGGCCTCAAGGTGAGAGAAGCAAGCTTGTGACTGAAAGTCCCTTTGTTCGAATCCCACGACAAAGATTCACCACTATGCACAGCCCTTGATCACCAACTGCTGAATAAACATATGTAGCAACCCCACGAAATGTTTCGGCAACTAATTCTTTGTGATTGACATCAACATGCATCAACTAGATGCAGTTTCATCAATCAACATGGATCTCATTATTGCGTAAAGAATCCATCCGTTCTCCACATGTGAAGAAACTCCAAACTCCTGAGAGGAAGTGACTGAATCAGAGACCTTCCTTGTGACATTGGCCTTCCAAAAACCAAGTAGGAAGTACAAACAAATAAAAGTTGGGCGCATGTTTCCTCTGTAATCTTTCAGGAAGGAAAACTCTGTTGTTCTGTCTCATTCGTGTGATTCGGACATCTGTTACCGACAGAGGAATTAAGGACATCGGCAATTAAATCTTGTGCCAAACACACTCATTAGAGTCCCTCATTTTTGGCTTCTGCACAATAGAAGTAAAAGAAATTGCTCACCAAATGATAGAAATCGACTTGGCTTAGCGTGAAGCTCAACAAGAATCAAATTTACTACATAAAACGAGCAGGTTTTCCTTGAACACATTTCACTTTGTGCTTCACAGAGGCTGCGATGTAGAAACTGACCTATGTCAGCCTGCTTCACTGGGAGGAGGTTTTAATTCTTCCAGACCGTTTGTCACATCTTATTCTCGTTGGCCTGACATACAGACGAGCCACACTGTTGCTCTGAGACGTTCATGGCTATTACCCACAGCAACGCTGTAGAACAAATGCTGACAATGAACAACTAGATTGCCCTTCAGTCACAGAATTTGGGTGCGTTTTGAAAATGTCTCAATCGAACTAACATGTTCGCAAGTGTTGAAAGTCCATTTCAAGTTTTGAGGCGTCATCATTATAACATTATTAACAGGTGTATATAAAATCAGTTCTTGGATTTAACCTCTAACCTCATTTTAGGATGAAGAACTAATGATATTAAAACCAGAAACTTGAGACAGGCTGAAGTTTCACTCAGACCACAAACCAGAACTCAAGAGTAGATGTCAGTGCGAATGTTGCTCACTGTGACCCAACCCTGTCCACTATCGCACTGCAGGAATTGTGTAACAGGATCCTTTCGACGGAGGCTGCCATCACTCCAGACACTTCAACACTGCAGTACACAACACCACAAGATCAGCCAACACCGACAGATACTATAGACACTATAGAGCAAGTGTTTGTCAAAGTAGGCAATAAATATCCAAAACTGTATGAAAAAGGAAGAAAAGTCAACTGCTCGTACAATACATGAGGAGATGGATTATGCAGAGACACCCATCACCTTCATCTCGAAAACAAAGCAAGAAGAAGTCAAATGGGAGTACGCAACAGCAAAACGACTGAAGCAATTGTTTTAAGTGAACTAATTTCCTGCTTGACATAAATCCTAACTGAATTACTCCAGCCATGAAACAGCACACACACACACACACACACGCACAACTCCAGCAACTCCCTTTTGAATCACGTATAAACATGATTCGATGATTTATTTCCTGTCGACGGTGCAGCAATATGCTGGGAGCTTTCGCTCCACGTCTCCACGAGACTGCCCTACTCCTCTATTCTGGTCTCTCTTCAGAAACGTGGGCGCAGGGTCTGAACGAGCCTCCGTGCCTGTTGAGAGTGTGATCGCTATGGAAACCAAACACATCACCATGGAAACAGGGGGCGGCCTGTAAAGATCGGCATTATGCAAGAACAGCTGTAGGGCCAACATCGCACCGTACGCCCAACAAGTGTGACAAGACACACACACACACACACCCTCAAAACCAACTCAGTTAATATCAAAAATCAAAACATGTCCAAGGCTCTGGTAATTATTCAGACTTTTTATGTGCACAATATACTGTCTGAAACACAAGAGTGTATTTTGTTGCAACAAGTCTGCATGCATGCGTTTATGAATCCTTTAAGAAAGGAAGAAAATAGTCACCTAATGACTTAATCTCTTGAGTTCTGTAGGAAACAATTTGAGCTTCTAATATGGCACACGGTTGTCAATTGTCCGGTACGGTCGAATCAACATACATCCCTGGCGTCCACTGGGAGGAGGTCATCATAAACGACTGTATCACATCAGCCCGGTGACACTGACAACGGGACCGGGCCCTGGGTTCAGTGTAGTTCTCGGCAAATCAATGCTCATCGCCACGCTATGACAGCGCCGCTCCCTTCTGGGCGTCGCCACAGACGATCATGTGATCCACATATTCGATTCGGCAAAATGGACCTACAGTGGTGGTGACCCATCTGACAAGGGGACCCCGAGACCGCCGCTGAAGCCATTTTGTGCAATGTTGATCATCTCTTGGTAAAATGGCACTTTAACTGACTCAATGATGAGTCATCGTTCCTCGGTATAGCGGGGTTTTAATACATACAGTATATAATTTCACTGCATGCATCATCATCACAAACCTGAGGTATACACCGCCTGTTCCTCTTGAGACTCTATACATATGTGCGTTACAAAAAGAAGTGGAAAAAAAATCCTGCTATGGAAATCAAGAGCACAATGTCTCGGACGATGTTTTGAACTTTAAATGACACCACCCATCAGTTCCAGATGTTTCCAGAGGCTGTGATGAGGCAATAAAGGGTAGTTCAACAGATCTTGTTATGGTGCATGAGAACACTACTGTCTGCTCAGTCTGTATCCAGCTCTTCATCAACTCAAAACTATTCCGTATATTAGCACATAATTCCGTATTATTCTAGCTTGGGCTTAGAAGATGGAAGCTGGCACTCGATCATCTTTTCAGACTGTCTGACAGATGATTACGCTGTGTGTAAAAAAAAAAGTCGCCAATCAAAGTGACCACCAGTGAAAAGATCATTATGTGTGTATTTAAAGAAAACGGCAGGGGTGGGGAGGCCTCAATGTGTTGCTGGTCTTTCTGTGACACTTTTAGTGTGTGCACAGTTGGAGTTCCAAGCGGTTTTCTGACATTCAAGTGAAGCACTCAGACAAGACCTCTTTATATCTGTGAGCTGGATGCCTGTCGTTATTGCGGCCGAAGAATCCAGTAACAACTGCTCATGTGTTTCTGCGCGTGCACGCGAGGTCGCCAGCGACTGCGGCAACCAGCCGGAATGCTTTAGGTGTCACATTAGTATGGATCTATGTATGGTGCACTCTACCGTGCTTAGCGTGCATGGAAAAGTCCAAGCATTAGTGACGATACTGCTGACAAACTGAAAAATAAGACCATGAGGATACAAGATTACGTGTGCGAATTACCGATGTTTCGCATATCGCAAACAGGAAACCAGACACGAAAACGAGGATCTGTAGCCAAATTACTTCTAAACCAAAATTGTAGCATAATTTTTCTCAAAAAAAACAACTGCGCAAAACAATTAGAGATGGGGTTTTTTTTTACTCACATTGCACATGTGGACATGATGGATATTTTCGGGGGTCTACGCAACCAAATATTTAGCGTTTTATTGTTCGTAACCTCAGCATTTGCAAAACTCATTCGCAAAAGACTGACTTATTCCCATTAAATTATGTTTCAATGCATTCCTACAAGCCAGAAGTCAAAATCACCAAAATAAGAAAAAAACGATCCAAAACAACAAAGTGAAATAACCGCTCTGCTACTGAAATGCTACTTCAGGGAGCTGCAGACACATGTTACGACAAAACAACATTATCTTTGCCAAGTTGGGTCTAAGAAGAGAAAGGGAAAGTATAAACCAAAACCAAAAACATTATTACATGCAATGTGTATATTGTGCAGTCCTAGTAAGTATTGTATCCATCTTCGTTTCACTGTCATGATAAAACTGGTGAATAAATAATATCACCAAGTCAAATCAACTATACCCTTTCTGCACTACAAAAAAATTATGTTCAATGGACCTTGTATGACTTAACCTCACTCGCAAAACCTTGGTATTTCTCAATCTTAATATCAGGCGGACTGTCATTGACCTGACTTCATGGATTAAGTGCCACTACGTTGGCCTTTATATCACTTATGATTGAATTTACCCTCAAAAGCATGTTCCAATATGGATACCTTATATCATACATCATGCACTTCAAAGGTGATGCGAACAACCATACTTATCGCAGCTCTATGAGACAGAATAAAATATTATATCGTGTAGTCATTGTGATTTTAGTTGCTTAAAGTGGCAATGCCATTAGTCATAACTTCTGTTTGTAACAGTAAAATTACTGCAGAAACATCATAGTTTGAACTGTAAAAGCAACATCGAAACACTGTTCATGTTGGCATGTCGCATTATGAGCAGCAATCTCAAAAAGTTTAGTTATGAGTCCTATAAGCTTTTCCAAGCTCTCCCATGGGATACCAACCCAAAACTGGCGGGTCTTATAATCCAAAATGAAACAAAAAAAATGAAAGTAGCATTGCTGCCATGGGCCTGGCAAGTGGCTCTGCTGTGTATTTGTCTTAGTGCAGTTCCAGTTTTATCTGGTTGTCGCACATCGTATGAAACAGAGCGATGGGAGATTGGTCTCTGAAACAGCAGTCCCCTCCCTGCACAGTTTCCCCTCATTTCACACTCTGGTCTATACTATCATGTTTGGCATCTGCACAACACGTGTCTGGCTAATCGTGTGGCCCAGTCGCACACACTGCCGTGACACTTGTAGTGACCCTTGCAGTGTCAATAAGAGGTCGCAAATAACTAAAGACATGTCTATACCTTAGACACCCACTAAGTAATTACATATGGAGAAGACAGACAGAAAGGCCCTGAAATGAGGAACACATTTTCAGCTGCACTGCAGTTATGGGTGTGGGCGAGGGGAGTGGGAGTTAAACAAACACACCGCTCTATCTATGGTCAGTTTGTACCAATGTGCAGAATCGTATTGTGTGTATCCAAGGTGGTCACCTGGAGCCAGAGAGTCACCGTCTTTTAACACACGTACACAAACACACACACACACAGCATTTACTGCCACAGTTTGGTATTGCTTCGCTTCGTGGATGGTGATCATGAAGCCTAGAGAGTGCACCAGTGTAGAGGTTATATTCAACAGTTGAGACCTAAAATGGAAAATTAAGCACTTTTATTCCTATAATTCCTCATTACATGATGACAAAGAATTTTTCTTATGCCAACATATACAAATTCCACACAACAGTGACAAAATTGCCTTGAGTTCCTAGACCTGTAACACAACTTATGATCTTTCTATAGTTATTATATATTTAAAAAAGACTATATACAACTGTGCTATGTTAGAAAAACTTAAAGAACCCAGTACTTTACCTTTCTTGAACTGATTATTTTCTATGGTTAATAGTTATCTATTTAAATTGATTAGTTGTTGGGTCTTTATAATGTTAAAATATCAATACAAGTTAAAAATGTCAAAACAGTATTGGACAGCATAAATTCCTGCATAAAATTCTTACTACTGGCAGTTTTCAAGCAAACTAAAGCACAGATTACTATCATGATGGACTGAAGAAACAATAAAGAAAAAAACACTCAAAACTAAAACTGAATAATACAGGTGTTATTAAACCAAAATATGTCATGTCACAAGTAGTCATCAATTATCGAGCTGCTGCAGGTCTTTTTAAATAGTATTTTGGACATTTGCACCATCATTGCAGAGTGTATTACGATGCACTGTAATTGTTGTAATGAACATTATATACAGTGCAGCTTGAGTGTAATCCAAGTATCCTAAAAAAACTAAACTTATTTAATTTTAAATATTTTTTTTTAATCTTGACTGATGTAGTGAGGCTGCTGTAATAAGCCCATACGTAAAATTTGCTTACAGTGGATCATGCAGGACACAGACGTGTGACCTCGTACAGGAAGCTCGTCCATCACCACACAGCTGCACTCAAAAGCTCACATTCCAGGATTTGGAAACACACCCAGATACAGTGACAAGCATGATTTACCGAGCATTAAAAAAACCCAACTAAATCAGATCATTTAATATGATTGTGCGAGAGAGAAATGCTGAATTATCGCCACCACGGGCCTCTACTAGCAGCAAGCTAAAGGCAGTTAAAGGGACGAAAACACTCTTCGCACAAAGTGTGTGTGTCAGATCATCGGTTGATTTTTCTATTTTATCCAAGAAACAAGCGGAGTATAAGAAGAATGACTAAACCCCAGTGAAAGGAGAAGGAATTAGTGATTGATAGTGTTTCCAGCAGGCTCTCTGCAGACTCCCCCGCTTAGCAAAACACAGCTCGCTACAGTGAAGCACGTCGAGGCACAATTATTAACCAACACATGGGCTGTGTGCTGCACTAATCTGTCGTCGAAAATGCAAACACTGGCGATTATCTCGACGCTTACCCTCTCTTTGATGAAGTGATGAAAAACAAACAGTGCTGGGCGAAAGCAGGACACGACGATTCTCAGTGTTTTTGTCCCCGACCCTGGAGCTCTCAGAGTGGGTTTATCTCTCTGCGCTCGTCCTGGCTCCGCCCATCTACCATCACCCCGCTTGGGTGCGGCAACAGCCTAATCTCTGGCACTCTATTGGTCGGGGATGGGCACGTGACCAATGGTTAGTCGGTGATTGGAGCAAGAGATGTGCGCCCGCCCCTCACTGACGGTGCTGGGTTTTGTTTTTTACTGAGCTCGAAGTGAAAATAAATAAATCAATGATAATCAAAGTCGAATGCTTTTATTGATTCATTTACGTATTTTTGTCACCTCTAAAGTCATAGACAACACTTTCTATATTGTGTATGAATGTAAGATAGTTTGATGGACTTGGGAATTGTACTAAGTTTTAGTTACATGATAAATGAAAACAATGACTTAGTTTCAGTTTCAAACTCAAAATGGGATGAGGTGTATAGCAACATTTTAATCCTTTAATAAATAAATAAATAAATAAATTAAAAAGACCCAGACTCCCTCAAGTAGACACAGCCTCGTTAGATGATAACACTCGCTCCCTGGACTTTTCAAATCCACACCTCTTTAAAATAGAAAAGTCTTTCAACTTAACTTGAAGTCTGAAACACCAATTATCCGAAACAATTTCTCCTCATGACCTGTCCTTCAGAAGAGAATTATTTTTTTTTAATAAAAAAATAATCACAAAGTTTATTTTCCTACCTAACAGGCACGACTTCACATTTATCAGGCAAGTATTCCATTCAGTTGAAATCCTTTTCAGAGAAAAAAAATTCCATTGTTTTTATTCAACGTCAAAATACTTATTGCGCCTCCAACAAAAATGCAAAACAACAAAAAAGTGTGCAAATATAGAATAATTACACAGGAGTATAATTGCAGAGAAGTGTACACTGCAGCCAGGAGGCGCAGTTCAGTGATTTAGTAAAGACGTGTGCTAAATTTTCTCTGGTAAAAAACACCGTGCACACATATAATGCCGCTGTATCCTCTCATGGACTCATTCAAAGACATGCTGCTGCAGTTAAAAACAAAAAACAAAGCAAAAGCTAAACCACCACCATGACACAACAGTGCACAAACTCCAGGAAAGGGTGTATTATTTAGTTCTGCCGAGGGTTGCTCATACACGCTGTCCTGTGAGAGATATGCCACTAGATAGCGCTGCTTTGTCACATTTTGTGCAACTGCTAGTATCTCTCTATATAAATTAAATTGATGGATCTTTTTTGTACTGGTTAAAACTCAAATAACATACAAGATAGTCGTCCTGCAGGAACACCCACCTTCATTAAAGTTTTCTTTATGTTTATGTTTATGTTTATGTTGTTATATGGAAAAGCGTTTGTATTAATGTTGTCTCTTGTTGGCTCTTGCTCTTCAGGAGGAAAATTTGACACAAAGAACAAACAGAGTTGCTCTATACAACAAACAAGAAGCACACTAAGCTCACACACTCTTCCACTTATGGTGTTAAAAGTCACAGAACAATCTATCTTCTCAGTAAGAAATCTCCTCTGAGGCGGTTTGAGCTTTTCTAAAGAAAAAAAAAAAAAAAATTCCAAATCACATGAAAAGTATATGTGTTGCACTCAGTTGTGACATTCTATGTTGCGCTTTAAAGGTTTGGCGAGGACTAGATCACAACAGAATAACATTTACAACTTATTTGATTGCATTGCACACATAAAAAGAATATACATCCTCTGATTAGAGTTGGCACGCCTTATATTTACAGATTTGGCCAAATTGTTTTTGTAAAAGTTGCAATTCACACCGAAAACCTGAAGCCTCTCCTTTCGTATACCATTAAGTTAAACCTGTTTTAAACTCCAAACTGCTGAGATCGCTGCATAGATTTTAATATGACTGAACCACTGGGCCTGACCTGTGACTCTTGTGGCGTTAATCCTGTCCTGTACCAGTCAACACGCATGCACTTTTCTCTTGACTGATCTCAGACCAGCACTGGCCCTCTCAGTGTTGTGAATAATTGTGGTCTGCCTTGTAGCATGGATACACCAGCTAGGGACTCTAAATATATCCAACTGGTGTGTCTGAAGAGCTCAAGCACGAAGAGCATATACTTCCACTAGAAATCTACACCTTCTCTATTACCTTTCCCATCTATTGTGTGTGCGTGTGGAACTCTCTCTGACACTTTCTATTGCTTTTACTTTTGCTTTTCATACCTTCAACACATTTTCTTGTGTGAAAAAGCATCAAAATAAGGTTTACAAAGGTTTACAAAGTTATGTTTTGTCTATACGGGATTTTTTTATATATTAAAACCGAAAGACGACAGTCATTCCAGTGCAGAGATACAGTAACACTACCAGAGAGATGTTTGTGTATCCTTGAATCGGGGACACAATAAGAAAGTAAAATTAGACATAACAAACAGCGCTATAAAGACAGGATTACAATATGCAAAATAAAAAAAAATGATTAGTGCATAGAATATATCATTATCAAGAAGACTTGCAAGAGAGGCAACAAATCATTTGAGCTCTAGTATTCCATTTAAGTTTCAGCACACATTCTTCAGTCACCTGTTTTCTCTTAGCAGCACATGTCAAAGAGTGAGTGAAGATAAACCCAGCTGCTTTTCGTATTCATTTCAGGCAGCACTTGCTGTCCTCTTTCAACTGCTGCCAGGCTTCGTCGAAGCTCTCAAAACACCGGGGGCTGATATGAAAATAAACAATTTGTAGAATAGCTGATGATGCCTGGGAGTTTTTACAATATTTGGGAAGGGGGTGGGGGGGGATTTCATCCTAATATTCCTTGTTGAAACGTGGGGCTTTATAGACTCAATTTGCCAGGTACATTTCACAAAACGTGTTATTCAGTGAACTCACACAGTGGCCATGGAGGTGAGCTGTGATACAACTCTATCTCAAGCCAGCAGTAATCTGACTTTTTCTCAAAGATGGTATTGTATTCGAACCGCAGTGCCATGGAAAGCCCCACTCCCTCCTCCTCCGCCCTGTACAATGAGACAAAGGTCAGTCTGTCTTTCCTCCACTACTATGTTTTGGAATCATTTCTCCTTTAGGAAAATGTTGTATAACCTTTGACCCCCCTCCCCAAAGTGACCTTTACAACCCACTGGCCCCACCTAAAGACACTCCCCCTGAGCCACTCCATAGTAGCTGCCTCCTCACCAGGGCTGTAGTTACAGCTAACACAGAGGTCATTGAAGTCTGGTCTTCTCCCCCACCTGGAGCGAAATGAACACTTTCAAAAAAGCAGTCAGTCACAGAAAAACACACGGCCAATAGCATTAAAAAAAACAAACCCAAACAAATAGAATAAGACAAACTAATTTGACTTGATATTTAAATCACTTGACTGGTTCCTGTACACAGTGCATATAAATCCTTGCTGTGGCTGTCAAAGTAAAGTACAAAGAAAACTCACCGAGAAACACCAAATAAATAAGGTGTTTTGTTGCTATATGGCAAGAGCTGTTACTGTGGTTCCTATTCACCAGATGTCCATTATGGTTTCAGCAGCGGGACAAAATGTATACTGGGTCTTAAAAACAGCAAAACCTCAAACTAAAAAAAAAAAGAAGAAGAAAAAAAAAAATCCCCATAAAGTGAAAGTACAGATGTTTGCACTTGTTGTGTGGATTGTGAGAGGAGGGGTACATTATTATACATAATATGAGTTGATTACTTTTATGAGTGTATTAAAATGAGCAGAGCGTTTTACTCCAGCTGGAGGCGGCCTTGCTCTTAACTACTAATGTTTCTCTTTATCTACATGCTTAATAATGCATTGTGCTCTGTGCTCAGATTATATATATTTTAAATGAAACTTTCATTCTGCACACTGCAGTTGCCAATGAATTACATTACATTCTAGATATTTCTCACAATAAATGTACATACACTGGCCACTTTGAATGGTGAATGCATCTAATTTACTCACCATTAATCGCTATTCTATCAAGTGAATAGACTTTGTGACAATCATTCATAGACATTATGAAAATGGATCTAGTTTCTTTCAGTTTAATGTATTTTCCTTTATTTGTGTCATTACAGGGTCTATTATCACTACATAGTTCTTTGATCATAAAATAAAAATGAATATAAAGGAAAAAGAAAAAATAAGATGAGACTATAAAAATGAACAGAAAAAGAGGCAAAATGAAAAAAATGTAAAGAAATCTAATAAAGACAAAAAATTAGAAACAGTTGAAAATAGAATGAAATAAAAAATATTATAGAACAATTAAAGCCAATTAAAAAATATAAAATAAGACAAAAGAACATTAATAAAAATGCATCGAGAAAAAATAAAAAGAGACGTAAAATAATATTTGGTGAAAATGAAAGAGAAACTATTGAAATCATAAAGATTAAATAAATTGAAAGGGCAAGGTAAGAAAATAAAAAAAAACCGAGTAGAAAGGGAAAAGGAAAAATGAGACACATGAAAAAGAAAAAAAAGAAAATATTCTTAAATAAAACAAAAGAAAAGCATAAAGAAAAAGGATAAAACATACAAACAAATAATTAACACTGAAAAGAAAAGAAAATGACACAAACAGGAAGGAAGAAAAAAGAAAACAGGAGTGAGACAATAAAAAAGAGAGGAAAAGTGAGAAAAAAAAAGAAAAAAATATTCGATAAGAAAAGAAAGGTCAGCAGGACATCAGGTGAGGAGTTCAGGTTACTTTTTTAAAGTTCTGATAGGGACACTTTAGCTGCAGCTGCCTCCTCCTTCTCCTCCTCCTCCTCCTCCTCCACCACCACTACCCCCTCCTCCTCCTCCTCCCTCCCTCCCCCTGTCTGTTGATATCACTCAGCCCGGAGAGGTTTGAATCCACAGTGTGTTGAGGCTCCAGCCGCCGCCATGCTGAGCTGAGAGACACAGCGCGACCAGCCGAACGTCGACACGCTGCAGCGGCGCTCATCTCCGAACACACCGGGAACAACGAGGAGAGCCTCCCCCTACCGTGAGTACTTTTATTTCCCTTGAAAAGTCCCCGCAGGTGAGAGGACGGGGAGGGGGGAGCTTTCGCCCTGATCGGTGAGAGTTTGCCCCGGTTTATTTGAGTTTTAAGTTCGCGTGAGTCCCGTTGCTCCGTCGTGCTCGTGCGTGCAGTCTCGCGGACCTCAGACTCAGCTGCACTTGTTGCGTCCTAAACTTCCACCGATTCCCTAAAAAGCACACATTTCACGGTGCGAAACCGGCATTTCTTGCGTTCCTATGCATTGTTGACGTTGTTTTAACACTTTCACGCTACTTTTCCGTCACATTTTAAAGCCCACTTGCAGAAAATTTACTTTTTTTTTTTTTATTTTTTTTGCAAAACGTTTGAACCCGTCGTTGAAGCCCCCCCCCCTTTCACATTATATTTCTTTGCTGCTCTTAAACGACTCATTTAAATCTGCACTTTTTTTTTTTTTTTTAAATGCCACTCCTGCACCCAGAGGTCACTCAGGGGTTCTCTACCCTTGGCATGCATAAATCAAGGGTGCTCTTTCACTGCAATAACAAAAGCGCTTCATTGACGGCACCGCGGAGCCACGTAACCACGGTTTATATATGGAGAGCGCGAGGAGCCACCAAAATGCCACCAGGAGACATGGATACCTGCAGCGTGCACTCTTCGCGTGTCTAAAGATATGTTTGAACTGCGCTTGTCCACCCCCGTGGGGCATTTAGTGCCAGGACAAGAGGTGCAGCTGGCGCTGATCAGTTGGATGCTCATAAACCTTTCACCTGCGTGGATGTCCAGTCTGCAGGGACTAACAAGTTATGGAGCTGCTTTCTGTCTCACCGTTTGCCCTCTGGCTGGGTGAAGCCCAAATTTCTAAAGTGTGTGTGTATGGCTTTCTTGGCTCCCAGCAGTATAATTCGGAGCACATCATCATCATTACCATCATCCAGGCCTTCTTGTTGACCTTTTGTCAACTCTGCAGTGAACCACAGGCTTCCACTGACAGATGTGCTCATACTCCACCTCTGATTATTCCCACAGTAAAGCTAAGGTGGAAACCACTGGGTTATTTTAAAAAACACTGCAATTTATTTTCAATATAAATGCATTCGTGTTTCAAAGAGTCTTTTTTTAAAAATCGGAATATTGTGAGCCCAACCACTTTAACGTTCGTATAAGATTTGTCATGTTTTTAGTAGTTTTGGTTGAATCCCAAGTTATTGGGATTGGTTGTTGGGATCCATAGAGAATAAATAGCAGACCTATGTATATGTAATCTGCAACTATACTAATGCAGGGATGGACTACCAAAAAAATGTGATCCCGTACTCTCATTGAGCCCACTTGTGGCAAAGTCATTCTACTACAGCAATATATTAGCTTTGGATCTGCTGATGTAATAAAAAGAATTAACTGAAGTTTTATATTTACCACCGTCTCCATTTAATGTCTTTTCTTTTGATAACTGGTCCAAATTTGGCCAATATGTTCGGCCTCCGCCCATCATCTGTAGAACCCCAAAAAAAGTATTGAAGACATTGGCTGGTATGCAGCTAGCTGTCACTGCTTGCCTTGATGATTTTATTATTTGGGTCTCCAGTGTACTTACAATAAACAACCCTGGGAAAAGGCGTCCCCCTTACCAAGATTTACCTGCTGAAGCTGTCTGGTGTCCCCCGGAGGAGCTCCGCCCCAAACAAAACAAGTTCTACAGCGTCAGAGGTTGAAACGTGGTTAGTTTGACAAAGCGAATATTCAATGTGTTGTACAAGAGAAAACCAAATCATTTTCAGTATTTCGACAGAAAATAATTCTGAATTTAGTTTCTTTGTTTCGTTTTAAAGAAAAAAAAGGATTTTCTACGTTTTGAATGGCAGCTAGGCGACTGATTCACTGAATAATCTTCAGATTAATCAGGAAAGATTTGTCTTTGGTTGCAGCCCAAGCCCTGATGAATTACATCAATTGTCTCGCTTGCTCTTTTACTTTTCAGCCTTTTTAATAAATGCACAGATTGACTGAATGCTCCTTGCTTTAAAGAAACGCCCCTCACTTTATATACTGGCTTAGTTTGCATTGCATAGGCACTGTGGAATTTCGGACCTTGCCAGCTATGTAGTTTTCCTCTTTTTAATACGATTGTTTTTTGTTTTTTTTCCCTAAATCTGTTTTCCACTGCCTAGTTAGAGACCTTACTCGGCCCACCTCTCCTTCCTTTTTGCTCCGCATTTCACTAAAACTGCATTCGTCTGTGACATCCTTCCCTCACAGCCTCAATAAGTAAATTCTTCTGCCTCATCGGTTTTCATTCCACAGGTCCTTGGCAGGGTCACATTGGCCACGGGGGCCAGCCACCCGGATCTTGTCAATATGAAGGGCTGGCTGGCACCCGGGCGAGCCAGAATCATGTCAGCCAGACCCTCGAGGGTATGGGGGCCCCTGAGGACTCGCTATGGCAGGATATTACTGTGTGATCATTCACTAGTAGGGGGCAAATCATTAAACCCACTGGCCGTGTGCTGCTGAGCAGTTCAGTCACTTTCCCTCAGGTCAAAAGTTGTACGTGTGTTGTAAAGTCATCATTGCCATGCGCACATTTGTTTATTTTATTGAAAAAAAAAGGGTCCTGTTGCAGTGGTCTTTTCTCCATTTCAGTGTGATTTTGACTATAAATTGTAGTTTTGATTCATAAAAGTTTTTTTTTAAAATTCAGTTCACCCTGGAATCGTCTGCTTCTTAAAATCCATTTTACTTCCAAATGCGACTCGTTTTTTTGTTGTTGTTGTTTTTTCTATACACATGTCTGGGATGTTTTAATGCTATTAGAATCGTAACTGATCAACATTTGAGTTGGCTGCTTTTATCTTTTTTCTCCCACTTAAATTGGAAGCGCAAGATTCACATCCGCTGAATGGTTTGCGACTGAATGCTCAAGCTTGTTAATGATAACCACACATATGCATGCAAGAACTTCTTTTAAAGCTCTTTTTAAATCGATTTGAAATGGAAGGGAAATACGAATTAAGTCAGCAACTATGTGGCTGAAAGGGAGCTTTGTTTTAAATTTGAACTTTGTGCAGAAATGGCATTTGTTTTGGATGGGGTTATTTACTTGGATGCCTTGTTTGGACGTTGGACTGAGCTTTGGCTGTTTGTCAGTTTTCACTCTTGCTAAATAAAAACAAAACGTTGGGAGCATTGGAATTTGCTCCTACTGGAGCATATCCAGCGTTGCTTATAGGGAGGTCAGATTAAGTCAACTTACTGCATCTATGGTTGTATCCAAATGCAATTATCCAACTACCTAAAGACTCCTGGACTTTCTTAAAGTGGGTTAAAGTCCCGTAATTATTGAAACGGATGAAGGATTTGGTTGCTGCTATTCATTGGGGTCAGATGCACTTTTTTTGGTTATCTTCCAGCTCTGATGTATGAATGGTGTGATATCAGCGTCTAATCTTAGTTGTGGCACTTCACGTCCCTCTGTGGCGGTCACTGTGTTGGACACAAACAGGACATGTATTGTTGTGTTCTGCTCATTAGCGATTCAATTCTCTCCCAGCAGACCAGTCTGTAAACACAAGTCTCTGTTTAAATCGTAATTTAACGTGCCGCATGCTGGAAAGATGTGGCATTGAACAATGCTAATCACCTTTGATGTCACCGCTTTAGGAAATAAGGTGGGTGAGTGTGATGTATGACTCGCAGCCGCCTCATTGTTTCGGTCCTGCAGGAGTTGGAAGCTGGAGGTCAGAGGTCAGCCCGTCTCGCTCTGATGTCGAGGTGTGCTGGGCTGCCTCTATAAAGCGGACATCTGCAGCTACCCCCTCCCCACCTCCTTGTCTGGAAGACACAAACCTCCCGCTGCCACACCCAAGTGCCCCAGCACCCTGGGGCTGGAATAATTTCCTCCTGGCGAACAGAATAGCATCTGGCTTCGTACGGGCAGCAGACAGTGGCATGTGCAGCCACTTAATGTGTGTTACTGGCCATGCATAATGCATCGCCGCATTCCAGAAATGTCTAAGCAAACCTGTCTCGTGATTGAATGGCGGTTGTGGATCAATGTGTAAACACTGGCCGTTAAGCCGGGTGTCATGTTTTTTTTCTTTTTTTAGCACAGTGGGTAACATTAAACCAAGGAGCAGTCCACACCCTGCGAGATTTAGTTGCTCTAATTGTTTTCATTGAGAAAAAGAAGCTGTTGTGTTGGAGCACTGCACAGGGTGTTGGTGACAATCTCATTTAAAAGAAACCTCTACAGGAAATCTTCAAAGATTCCCAAGATGCTGCACCCACAGCTGCGTCTCAACGTGCAGGAAGTGTACTGAGCCGTACCGCTGTGGCGCTATCGACAGCCCGCTTGATGTTTTGAAAAGGTTCCCAGGGTTGTGCTGCTGAGAGCACAGAGCTGGAAGGGAATGGGAGAGCGAGGCGACATGCAGTACATTCTGTAGCTGTGAAGGATATCACTGTCTGACGCTGCTGACCAGAGGTGTTTTTGTGCAACTTTTTATCTGCGATGCTGTAGTTCAACTGACACCCCGTGGCATTGGTTTAAAGGTCATGTGCAGTTGAGTGACTGAGTGACTGTCTTTACTGGTCTAAAGCTGTGGACAGCAGTCCCCTTTGACCAATTAAACATAGCTGTGTTTTCAAATTATTTGGTTTCCAATTGTGTTGAGGAAACCCTGACTCGATATGTTCACTTATTTGCAAAGCCAAAGAAACTCCAAAAGAGGCTTGTGCTGCTTTGAGAAGATCATTTGAAATTAAAAGCTCTCAAAAGATCTTGTGCATTATTTAGCTGGACAACAGGTTTTTGCTCTTTAATAGACCTCCACATTATGTATTATTGCAATATTGATTTATTTTAGTTTAAAATGATGCTATTCTAAACATTTTATGTCCTGAATGTTCTTTTTTCCGCCAGAAATGTTCAAAAACAATTGGATTCTATTACGCTATGTGATTTCTATTTGAAATTTTCAGTTGTTGATGGTGAAATGAATTCAGTCTCTTTCAGTGCAGAGAATTGACATAGAACTGGCTTTTGAGAGGCTGTTCATGGAAACGCATAACCTTCGCATATCGTTTGCATATGTAGTATGAATTGGATCTAATGGTATTTAATATGTGCTTGTATTGGGAAGTGGCTAAAATTTACTACTTGTACTCGTTCTTTAAAAAAAAAAAGAAAGAAAAAAAAAAAAGGTGATATCAGTGCATGACAGACCTTTAGTTCATTCTATCTGATTTTAGATGTATTAATGACTTTCCCATTTGAGATGGCAAGAAGGACAAAAGTGTTTGGCTTTGTTTAATTTCAATTTCTGTGTTTGCGTTGTCATTGACTTGCAAAAAAGACTATTTGGCTACCTTTGGGCCAGTATATCTTTCTCCCTTGACAGGAGAAAAAAAAAAAAAAGGATTGTAAATTTGTTTTGAATTCATTTGATTCTGTTCAATGCATAATTAATGGGGATTACTTGTTGTTGTTTTTTAAACAAAAGTATCAGCACTTTGAAACACCTCGATGCATAATTGATATTTTCCCCCTTGCGCTGAGAGAACCTGCTGTCCTCAGTCACTCCTCAAAGCAAAGGGGGGGGAGGAAAAAAAATCTCCCCACAACAATAGACACACTCCCATGCATACTCTCTACTAACCTCCGGCACCCCCCCCTCCCCACCTTCTTCTCTCCCTTCACCCGCCACCCCAAATTCCCCCTCCCCCCTACTTGGCAATTGTGTGCATTGACGCTTTCCAGAGGCGCGATCTCTGCAACGACGCTCTCCGGCGAGCCAGCGCTTGACACGGAGAAAGGCAAGAGCTGGCTTTCCCGTGCACGCTCAGATGGGGAGAAGACTGCCGTCGGCAAAGTGAAACAGGTCTTGAATGCAAGCACTATCTCTCCACCCTTTTCTGCATCTAGCGCTCCTTTTTTTTTTTTTTTTCTCCCCCTCCTTTAGTGTTTATGGTGGTAGAGTGGAGGCAGAAGGAAGGAGAGTGAGATAGGAGATTGACCGGGGAATGGAAAGGGAGGGGGGTGACAGACCGGTCGTGTTGGATGATCCTATTTTATTTTCTCACCGGGTCATACAAGCCATTGGTGGCTCGCCCAGTAATAGCTGTGCTACTGAGCCGAGCTGGGGAGGGGAACATCCAACGGCGCTCACCGATCTCCACCTGCAGGATCTTCCCCTCAGATCATGGTAAGATTTACGTTGCCTGCAGGCTGTGTTGACACCGCCGAGTCCGTTGACTGCTGGCGTCCGATAATGTTGACACCTTTTTGTTTGTTTGTTTTTTTTCCTCTGCAATACTCGGAGATGCAGCATATTTAAAGCTGACTCTGCAGTGGTGAGTCTCCAGCATGGTTCATGCTATTTTTACACATGTCTCATCTGAGAGGTAAATAATTCATTGTTGTGGCGGATGGTGGGTTCTCATGATGCTGTGAGTGCGACTGTGCAGTGCTGTCCTTTTTTCTTTTTTTTTTTTTTAATTTCAGAAATTGCCCAAATAGTTTACTTAACCTGCTTTCTGATTCTGTCTTTTTTTTTTTTTTAATTGAAAGCATAAAATAGTTTGTTTATAAAATGTGGGAAGCGTTTGTCTTCTCTTGGCAGGGTGTCCATACATGTCCTTTTGGAGAAGGGAAGGAGTGGCACTCCCCTCCACAGCTTCAGATTTTCCTGCACTTATCCCACAAGTCAGTCCTTTTAAGACAAGCATGGAAACACTCGGGAGAAATGGGTTTTAATTGTTTGAGAGCGCGGGGCGCAGCTGGCTGACATGTCTTTTCAAGTGCTATCACTTCACTTCAAAGCGGACTGTTCTTCCAGCTTTGAGCACATCTGTATCTGCTGTGCACATGTGGAACTGACTATCTCTTGGCAGCTCATGAGACTCTTCATTTAAAACCTGCAGCTGCACATTTCTTGAAGGACAGCTGATGCCCAGTGAACTCATTGTGCAGAAAGTTGAGTGCGCATCCGAGCTCTGCATCATTGTTTTCATGAGGAAGAGACAGCTGCAGTTTAATTTGGGGTTTTGGGGAAGGAAATCCTGGCTTTGTACAAAAAGGCTACGTGGATATTCGCCACACAGTGAGTATAGGACATCGTCGTATGAAGCTCCCGTACTTGGGTGGTTTGCAGTCGCATCGTGCAAAAGTAGGGGCGTTTGTGATCATTTAATCAAATTATCTTTTGCAGAAATGCACTTATTGTGCTTTTAGAAAGAAAAACTGACGTTTTGTCTTGACTAAAATTGAAACGTCATGCAAACATCAGCCTAATTTGATCAGTATTGGAATGTTTCCCCTTTTAGATTTGTTTCCCATAAACGGAAGCGGTATGCTTGAAGGAAATGGTCCCTAATTGACTCGGGAGATGACTTGGGTGCATCCAGCTAATGTGTGTTTATGTTCTGGAGACAGACGTGGACAAAAGTTCACTCTCTCAGGTCAGTAAATGCATCGGTGCGTCGGAAAAGGGGGACGCCTCTCAGATCCAGAGTTCAGGGGAGACGGACACTCGTGAGGATTGGAAACGGGAAAGCGGAGGAAGAAGAGACACATGAGACAACCTTTAGCACTGGTCACCACTCTGGCTGGCTCTGAGGCTGGTGGCTCGCTGTCTGGTGGGATCGGGCGGGGTCGAGACCTTACCTCCACTCCTGTTCTTGATGGTGTGACGTGACTGATGGTGGCTATAAGCAGATAAACGCCAAATAACTTACTAAGTCTCACTCTGGCATGTCGCAATCTGTGTTATATCACATTAACAGGATATTAAGTATGACTGTAATGATGCCGATATAATCTCCTCAAGGCATATAATCTGAGGAGCTAATGCCAGGTTAGGGGATTGCTCGTCAGACAGCAGGACACAGGATGAGCCTCATTAAAAATTCAAAATCGCAAAGCTGGCAGGAAAGTAAATGTCGATTTATGTGCAGTCTTAAATATGCATCATTAGAGGTGTGCTTTATAGAGTTCTGCAACATACGGTGCTTTAATAATTTAATGAGCTTTATGTTGGCGGTGATTGACAAATTTGTCAACCTTTTGATTCTGGACCATAAGCTTCACTGATCCTTTCAGTGCATTTTTCATCTGCGACAGGATTCATGCTGGCTGCTCGCTACCCAGTGGATTTCTTGGTGCGCTCTTATTTGTGTTGGCTAGCTGGCTGGTTGGCTGCTCTGGTAACTATGGCAACAGTATCCCCCAGAAAGCTGAAGAGACCAGACCTTGCTCGGCTAATTGTGAGCAAGTGAAGCATGTCTACAAAGTTAGTCCAGGACTGGACCGAGGCCTGTTTGCCTGTTCACTGGACTTTTTTTTCTTTTTTTTTTCCCTGGGTTTTGCAAACCTGCACTCCACACTCAGACCTTTTGTTGGGGAAAAATGTATTTTCCCCATATAGAAAAAACTTGTCTTCTGCAAGAAAATGCTAAAAAGGATTAAGACTTTGGACTAAACCAACTTAAACCTTTTTATAAAGACAAGTGGTTTGGGAGAACATATTCTCTCCCTGTAGCCATGAGTTAACTATAAGGTCATTCACTTGTTCAAAATTGAGTCTACTTCATTTCAAATATATTAACTATTTCAAGGATGACACAAACATTAGTTTTTTTTTTTTTTTAATAGCCATAAATTTGATGCTTGTCCATTTAAAGAAGTTTAAAAAAAAAAAAGATTTTCTAAATGAAACGATGAGAACAAGTTCAAATGATGATTAAAATAAAATTTAAGTTGCATCTGTAATTAGGTTTCAGGTACTTCAATGCGGAGATGGCTGAGGGGGTCAAAAAATGTTGTTTCATTGTTTTGTAGAGGTTATGGTGAGATAATTGGCAGCCTCGCCTCGATTGTAATGCTCTGTTTGATTCTCAGTGTGTGGTAGGGGCTCGTCATAGAGTTTGCGTGTTGCATATATGGAGTGTTGTAAATACAGCAAGCCGTTTCAGTACAACACTATAAACTTTAAAACTAAACTTTGAATAAATGTTGTCATACCTGAATTAAATTTCTTGTGAATGCATGGTTTACTCCTAACCTCTGGCTTTCAATCTTTCTTGCAGACCTGTGCTGTGACCTCAGCCCTGTGCTTCAGCTTCAATCGTTTCCAGCCGTGTGAGGATTATTGAAAATTAGATTTAATGAATCAATATTCGCTAGCAGACGCCATGACGGACAAGTAAGTGATTTATCTTCTTTGCGTGTTTGTTTGTGTTTATCTTGGTTGTGCTTGTTTTTGTGCGTGAAGGGCCCACTGTACTCCAGGCCCTTTGTTTTTGAGTGTGAAGTAAGAAGACGATGCCGTCTCTTGCGGTTCCACGTCTCCTGGAAGCGTTGATGTCTTTCAGCGCAGAAACGGGGGTTCAGACAGCACAGAGAGAAGTGTGTTGTGGTGGGGGGTTGGTATAATGACGGTCTGTTTTACCCCCGAAGACGTATGACATTTGCATCAGGGCTGATTTGCATTCTTGTTCACTGTGCTGGTATGTTGCTGTTCGCGGCTCTTTATTTCCCTGACAAAACATAGTTATTTAAAAGGGTTTTCACCCTTTTTCCATACTACCTCTTCTTCTTCTCCTCCTTCTTTGTGCTCTCCTGTGGTTTCTTCATCTCTTCCCTTCCCCCTTTTTGTTCTGCATAAGATCTCCATCTATGCCCCCTATCTCTCATTCTCTTTTGTCAACTTTGTTATTGTCTCAGTTCAGCACTTTATTTGGAGGGGAGCCTTATCTATGGAGGATGGAGAATTTGGTTGCAGTAAGCAAAATAATCTGCTGTCAGTGTTGATAATGAGGAGAAGAAGTTTCACAGGCCAATCAGGCGAAAGGCCAAACCAGGCGAGGACTATTATATTCCCGAGTTGCAGAACAAGAAAAGGGTTGCTGGGGGGGAGAGAAAGGAAAATGCCCTCGAACAAAACCAAAGAAACTAGTTGCATTCAAATACCTTTGATAAACTGTAGTGAAAATAGATGCTTCTACAGAAATCGGTGAAAAGGCAGAGGTGGTTTATGGGAATTTTCCTAGTTGCTGCTGTTGGATGAAATGAGGCTGATGTAATTCACTGTTTGTGTGCGCACTTAGTCAACCTCCAGCGTCCGTCCACATATTACTGATGCACCTGTTCACCCTTTTGAGAGTGCAGTGGGGAAGGGGGGAGGGAGGGAGGGGGGGCACGGGTGAGTCATTCAGGCTTTCTATTAAACAGGCCTTAGGGTAATTTCCCAACTAGCACCAGCACATTATAATGTCGGCAATAAAATACTGTGCATCAAGCTGTAAAGTTCAGTTGGATAATGCTATATTTGGCCTGGGGGGGGATTTCTCTTGCAAATTAGAAGGTTGCGCCACTTCAGCTGCTCTCTCCAGGATGCATTCTGCAGAGCCGGATGTTAACGGTTTGAAGTATTCTGTGTTTTGGATGCAACTTAAAGAAGAAAACTGTTCTTGGGAATGTTGTTTTCAAAACAAAGACTTCTCCTTCTTCTTCTTTTTTTTTTTTAAACAAGGCTCTGTCAAATGGAATGGCGTGCAAATTTGGAGTTTCGAAGTAAGACATGATGTAGTTGACATGTTGCTCCACTGCATGAAAGGTATCCCAGCAACTGCCTGAGGGGTAAAGGAGGGGCAGTTTATTGTGTGCTCGATGCTAGTCCATGTTGCAGGATGATTGTTTGGCTGGGAAGAATGATAAATGTTACGCTAAAAGGAAGTGAGGGGAGAAGTTTGAGGACGTGCCCCCCGACAGTGACGGTGAACAAAGACTCCCCCGACGTGGGACTACTTAAGATTCAAGAAAGCGCTGCAGAAGACGGCAACTTATTTTCTCGCCAACATACACACACACTTTTTTCCCCTCGTTTGCTCATGAGCAAACATTTACACTTAGTGGAATATCAGCGGGCATTCCTTCACATATTTGCATTCCAGCTGGTATTCCCAGAAACAGGCTGGCCTGTAGAGCCTTCAAAAACAAGTGGAATACCTCATGTTTGTTTTTTTTTGTTTTTTTGCCATTTCCTAATATTTTCTAGCATTTTGCACAGTCCTGATATTTATGTAAGCAGGGCTTTGCCCCCGTGTTTTTCATTCAGACCTTGATGTTACTCCGGTGGCTGATTATCCATCTCCAGATGTGCCCTCATACCCACAAAAATGAACATGTTTCAATTGCAGGATTTTAAGATCAGCCTCCTATTGTACCAGGATGCTCTGGGATAAGGAAAGTTTCTAAAGCCAGATTTGCTCCTGGACAGGGATTCTTTCAGTTTAAATTCAAGCCTGGATAATCCTCTTCAACACACTGCTTTGTGGTAGTGTGTGTGTGTGTGCCTGCGCACTGAAGTACAGCGTCCAGGAACCCTCCCTGCACGATTTGAATGTACAAGAATTTCACCTAGTTGTTCTTTTCTCCCGTCCTAACTGGATTGCACCAATGTTCACTGTATCGTATTTTGTCAAAAAGGACACACGTGCACAAAAAACCCCCAAAAGAATACAGCCTCTGTAGAAAATGTCACTTGGCAAGTGAAAACCTAAAGTAATACTCTTCAGTGAGGTGTGCCAAGTGAGTGCCTATCTAATTTGGGCAAGAAAAAACAAAAGCGAGATGGAAAAATGTGTTGCTCCATAAGCCCTGAAACCATACTATCATTTTTCTTTATGCAACAGCTCCATTCTTGTTTTCCATCCGGAGAATCCTCCTCCTACACAGAGCTCCTCATTGTCTTTGTCCTCACTCCCTCTGCTCTTTTCAAACATTGTACGAATTCGCACGCCACAATATTCTCTCTTGCAGCAAGGCCTGTTTTTCCTATCCCTCTCCTCTTCCTCTTGTCACCCTTGTTTTTCTTTCCTTCCCCACCTGTGTTGGCGTTCACTGACAGCCTTGTCAGTGACTCTGGATGTTTATAGATGGACGTTGGGGAGAGGGGGGGGCTGCATACATGTGAAAGGGATGGGCTGGGAGAGAGGTTTACTGGAACGACATAGAGATGAGTGGCCTTTCCCAGGCTTCTGTATGAATGTGTGCTTGCCTATCTGTCTCGGTCAAGGTCCTGCGTGTGTCTCTGTCTGTCTCACGCAAGCAAGGACAGAGGTTAGTGACACTGAAGTGCAACAAATTGTGCCCGTCAGAAAACCTGCATAAATGTGAACGTATTGGCTGATTCAATGTTAATCACATATAATCTGCCACTTTATCCACACAGAAATCCTAAATCCTTCATTTTGGGGCATCGCCGGGTTGCAGTGATTTCCTGGTTCCATGTTCAAACCTACAGGCCGATGTGGCATTTTCTGAATTTGGGTTTTTCTCCCTGTGCGTCTAAACTCGTTCTCTACCAATCAAAAGACGGGTTGGTTTAAGTTGTTTGGAAGGTTTGGGGTTGTGTGGTCGTCTGTCTCTCTGCGTTTGCACTTTTGTTCGAAAGGAAACCTACACAGGGTGGACCCTGCCTTTCTTAAAGTGTCTCTCTATTCAGGAGCAGCTAAGTTTCTAAAATCAATATATTAAGCGTTTAATATGCAATCTTTAATTTCAAGTTGGTTGAATATGAAAACTTTCTGATTCATTTAGTCCATGATTATAAATGGAACATATTCTAGATGTGGGCTGTCTAGACAACTGACTGCAAACTGGGACAAGACTATTGTTGCAGGATTTGAAAAATATGAGCCACTTAAAGCTGTCCTTACAACTGTGTAATATAATACAGTTGAGGGTCTATATACTTTATGGAATAAAGCATTAAAGCCAGTAATGCGGGTGTTGAGAGGATGGACTCTAATGACTTCAATAATCCTCTGACTTTTACTCATGATGATGACAATAAGTTGCAATACGTCCGATTTTCAACAGCTTGGTATTAATTTAAATTTAGACATAATGGATTATCTCAATATCATGGTCTTTTAAATAGTGAATAATGCGTTAATCGATTTATGTCAAGAGAGGGAACATTTTTAGGTTTTAATTGAAAGCCCAACTTAACCTTATGGTCCAGATAAACCAGTGTTTTTTTTTTTCTTCTTTCATGTATATAATGACAAAATTTACAACATGATTGTGATCCTAACATACAAACACACATTCTCCAGCATGGCAGAGAAAAACCAGTGTCACAGTGGAGTGCACGCAATAGTCCACCCTGTCAGTATGTTTACTAAAGGCCGAGTTTCTGAAGTAGGGTCATTAACACATTTGTTCTGCCTTGAAGAGTCTTCAAAAGGCCAGCTTTGCCTGTTTCTCATTCAAGTCCAGTCATCAATTTTAAAAAAAACAAAAAAAAAAAACCCCAGACCCGTGACATCTCCATTTCCTCTCTGTGCTGCCTCCAGACCACTGTGTCACCGGGGGCGTGGTGAGGGGCACTGCTGGGCTCACACCGGGACTCCAAAACCCACTCGGGGCATCCTGAATCGAGACCTGTGAAGGCACGGTGTCACTGGTGTCACTGGGTTTTGTGGGAGCTGAGGAAAGCCCAGTCAAAGTGCTTCCTGTGGATGTCGAGGGGGACACGCCCTTTGGCCCGCGGCTCATCAATCTTCTGCGACTGTCATCTGCCCCCAGTGTTCCATTGACGCTGTCAGAAGACGGCAAGAGGCCGCGCGGCTCCATGCGCTGTGTATTTGTCCTTGTTTCTCTTTGTATGTGCGAGTGGCGGAGAAACGAGAAGAGGAGGGTGGAAAAACACAAGGTGACGCGTAGGTGCAGCCGCTTGCCGTACAGTCCTTCAATAGGCGACGTGAGGCAAGGCTCTTCACCTTGAAGCTGTTGAATAATCACCTTTTTGACCCCTGGAATCATGGAAGTGATCTGAAGTGGTAGCTGTAATGTACGGCCAGTCAGAATCAATATTTGATGGATGAAATGTAATGATTAAATGTTCTTCACCTCCACCCTAACAAAACCCCATTGCAAGATACTGTGGTTCCCACACAGTTGATGCGTATCCATTTTTTTCTTAAACTCTTCCATAGACTGCCTGTTTAATGCAGTCTGGTCTCTATCATAACTGCTTAACATAATCTGATTACTCTTTTATACAGTAGAGCAGGGGGTCTGCATTACAGTAGCTTACCCCACCAAATGCTAATGAATCTGCATATTTGGGTTGATTTGGATGACCTGCTTTCCACTGTCTGGAAGATTTATCTTCTTATTCTGGGACAGTATTTGCTTTGCCAGCTTCATCTACTCAGACAGATTTAGGTCCTGATCTTGGGGTTTTACCAAATTTGTAAAACTTTATTGAATATTCAAACACAAATTTGGCAAGAAATCTTCCCTGGGTGTTCAGGGGGGAGTTGGGCATTGGTTTTGTGTTTGAAAAGGCCCCGAAACTAGAAATGAGTCACAGACTGAACTATAGTCCAGGGAAAGTAAATATATAAGCCCTTGTTTTCCACTCAAACAGAGCTGGATTGTGGAGGACTGTGGGAATAATGCTGGTGTACTTGTGCAGGGAGAATGTATTCATCCTTCTTGTAAAGGTTTTCACTTTGTTCAGGGAAGCAGTCTGAGGGAACAGCCTGGAAAGTGTCGTGAATGGACGCCCAACCATCTGTCGCAATGACAATAAGATTTTTACTTTCCACTCTTTTAGTTATTTGAAGAAAAAAAAAAAGTTTATGTCCTAAAAATTTAAAGAAAGGGATTTTTTTTTGGGGGGGGGGGGTGACTGCAGATTATTTCCTTGAGTCTTTGTTTAGTTTTGGTTTTATAAATGATGCACACCACTGCTGCTGGCCATGTAATAAAATGGTAGGGGCCTCTCAAGTGTGTTTAAGTCCAATTCAGACTTCCCTCACGTGTTTTTACACCAGCTTAGTGTTCTGCCAAGTGGTTTTTATTTTAATTGTGAGATTTGTGTATGGGCAGTTTGACTTGGTGAAGATAACAATTTTCCAGTAATATAATTAAAGACATCTGATTGGTGGTAGTGAGCCTACAATTTATTTTATGTGGCTTTAACAACAGATTGTTTTTACTTGTCTCGCAAAATATCTCGACATTTGGATGAGCAGAACAATGTTTGCTCAGTCATTGTTCTCTAACAATGAATCCCTAATTGCTCTGGTGATTCACTGACCTTTCCTCCAAATTTGGGCAGAGACATTCCTGGTCTGTATCAGCATGGTTTTGTTTTGTTTTTCCAGACTTTGGTCATTCATCAACTTTCAATTTAGCAAATAAATGTAGATAAGTACTTTACAATTAGTCATAGCAAAGATAAGCATCTAATGACTGTACACATGTTTGGGCTGGTGTGAAGAAGAAAGACTCCATGAAATCATCACTTTATCTTTTTATCAGTTGATTTATGCTAAATTGGAGCCCTCTTTGCTATTGTATCTTAAATTCAGTGAAATAGGGATGACAATTGAGGCTTTTTACTAGTTTTCCAGCTAATTTTTTTTTTTTCACTCTCCAACCATCTTAACCTTGATTTTCATGATTTTTCTCCATGCCTCTCTTTGCAACTCAACAAGTGGTGTTTTTCAATGTCTGACGCATAATCAGTCGAATACAGAATTGGTGCCGGCTTTATATTCTTCACACGAGACATATATGAATACATTGATTGATTAATCCACCAAAAGTTGTTGTACAGACACTTTAATATTTGAACAACTGAAAAAAATGCTCAATGACTGAAAGGAATAGTGTTTCAAGAAAATGTCACATGGAGAAATTTGATGGACTTCATGTTGAAATTGGTTATTAATGACATTAGCTGCAGGTTGGCAGTTGTTGTCCTCTACTGTGAAATTATTCAGGATAAGTAGTATTTTCTCCCTCTTGTCTAAAGCACAGCACCATATATTTTCCAACAACATGCTGTGATCCGTAACCAAAAAGATGCAACCTTTCTTCGCAGTCTCGGCTTAGTTTTGTGTTGGTATTGCTTTATCATCCTTTAGCGTTTCCATCCGAGTGCAACAAACTTCGTCAACGTGACGACGCTGAACTGTGCAAGCCGTTTTCAGACTAAAGGTTGTGCAGATTTCAGCTCTGCTTGTGGCCGACCTCTCATGGGCTTAGTGGATACAAGTCAGCAGTGTTAAACGGTGATTACTTGGTTTGGTCATACCAGCAACAAGGGGGAACAAAAATGCCTGACACAGACTCTGTGATACTCTGGACAAAATGTTTATTGGTTTGCTGCTTTGTCATTAGTTGTAAAGAGTCTTCACATCATTCTGTGTACACCATAGTGTAGTGGTGAGTACATGTACGTAAATCACCGGACACTTTGTCTTTCTCAGAACTACTTTTGCCGTTATGTGTGTTTGTGTGGTTGTAAAGGGAGCGTTCTTTCATGTTCATGTAAATGTTATTTAATGACCGTTCCAATGTCCAGCATGAAATTGTCATGCATTCATCATTCTCTCTGTCTAACCATGGCACTAACCATACATCCACTCTCTCAGCCAGCCCCCCCGAGGACACTGACACCCCATAACTGTCTTGTCTGATCTTTTTGTCTTCTCCCCCTCCCTAGCTTGAGGATTTTATAATTCTCTCCGGACGAAGAGCGTCGCGTCTTTTAAGGAGCCACAGGTCAGAAACTCTACTCCTCTCCCTTTCCTCCCTCCCCGTTTGCTGTGCAGGCCGATACTGAGCTGCTCACCAGGCTGCATGCTTCAACACGAATGCTGCATGCTTCTCGAAGCCCCCCCCCCCCCCCCCCCCCCCACCCACCCACTCCTCCTTGTAACTGCCTTGGAGCTTTAATGGGTTTGTGTGTGTTCCCCCCCCTTGCATGACCAAACCTGGGCAACCTCGACCTGGCTTGATTCCTCCTCACCCTGTTGCTGAAATAAAAAAAGCATTGATTTCTAATTTTTTTTCTTTTTTTTAAATGATCTTTTCACCAATCATTGCCTGTGGTGTTTACCCTGTGATTTGTGCTTCTTTCCTCCTTAAGCTGTGATTTTGATGTTTTGTTTCCAAGCTTGCAGATGTTTTGTGGCATTTTGATTACTATGTATGTGATGGTGTTCATATTGACAGTATCGTGCTCTGATGTGCATCCACATGCTTCCAACAGCCTTCTTGAAAGTGAGCTTTGCTCCTTCGGCGTTGCTTTGAAAGTCCAGATTCTCCCTCAGTTATTGTCCAAGTTGATGCTGCTTTCCACTTTCCTCTGTACTGAACTTTACTGCTTCCTTGGGGGGGAAAAACAGGTTGTGGCGTTGCATAAAACAAGACATTGCCAGTCTGTCATCAGTATGGAAGCGTCTGGTTAAGCTGTTATTTTCAGCTCTTTGAATGTGAATAGAAATTCTATGCATTTGATTCACAGTGCAACTTCTTCACACAGCGTGCACTATAGTAGAGATATATGTACCAGTTGAAATTTCTGCTCGGTGAAACAATTGTGAAACAATTTTCCCCAAAATGTTCTAATCTTGAATGAACTAGATTGCAGCAATAACTCTGCAAGAGGAGCTTTGCGCTTCGACTGGTACTCGTGTGGTTGTACTAAATGTGGGACTTTTTATCAAAGCGAGTATAAGTAAGTATAGTAGCTTTCCCAAAGCACTGCTTGAGCTTAAATAAACATGCTGTGCTACATGCAGCAAGCACACACCTGGAAGCACAGGTTACGGTCACAGAGGCCTTGCTCATGGTAAAATGTCAACACAGGATGTCGGGCAGCTGCACATGATCATGAAAAGAGATTCTGAGCACCTGTTGCATTTCTCCCCCACCCCCTCGCTCAACAATTATCAGCTTAACATGATGCATTTACTAGACTGCACGTCTCTCAGTAGACCAGGGTCACCCGCTGTTACTGTTTATCAAAAATGATCAGCAAAGTCTGGACCACAGGAGCAGGTGGATGTTAACAATTCAAAGTTAAAAAGGCTCGTCTTAGAATAAAGGTTTATTTCTATTTTAGTGTAAAAAAAAAAAAAAAAATTCCATCAACTCTGATGCATGCACCTCAAAGCACACAAAGGCCTCCCATGTGTTGATGTTATCAGGGACGTTCACCCTGTGCTTTCTGCACCTTTCTGGGCACCTCACTGCCGACGCTCGAGTCCAGTCTGTAATCCCTGTGCTGACCAGCTCTGCAAGTGCTGCTTTGAGATGGCCTACATAGATTGACGAGTGGTCAGGCTGGAACAAGGAGCTTTAGTATGGTCATGTATGCAACTATCAGTTGTATATTTGAAAAGCTTTTTATATATGCTTCTCTTTTATTAAGAGTCAGCTGCACATTAAAAAAAAAAAAAAAAAGTCAGCTGGAGATGATTAGCTACCATAGCTAGAATTAGTGGACACAATGTGCTTTTCAGCTGGGAAAAACTGGCCTGAGGGCGAAAACAAACTTTTGTTTACTTGTGTGAAATGGAGGACCTGGCGTTTAAATAATTACCACAAATCTCAAGTGGTTAATCTGCCGGTATTATTGTGAACTGTGTGCGTTGGTGCTGTGTGAGGGTAGAATGCTTGACCCAAATCTGCCGGCCAGATCACGCGAAATCGGTGTGATAGGTGTTTAAGAGTTTTTTTAGACTTGGCTTTGTGTTGTTTATCCCACTCTGTGCTGCGAGGGAAACGGGGAAATTAGTGTTTTATGTACTGGTATGCCAAGTTCAGGAGGACACACAGTTTGTGTTGTGGCAGCCTGTGGGTGATGGGGTGAGTTTTTCACACAGCACTCCAAAGGAGGTTTTTGTCTCTGCCGGCCAAAATTACCACCGTGAAATCAGATCCCGCTGAAGACTGCATGGATAGAAAAGCGGGAGAGAAAGGGAGTCCTCTTTAAAGGCAGAAAGGATGAGAGAAAATATAGCAGCGTTTTTAGAGATGTTTACAGCCCCATTCAAATGTTTCCTGACTGGTGGGAAATCCTAGTAGCTGTAATTTTGAAGGATGGTTTGTTTGGCTTCTTTTACTCATCTCTTCTTTGGCTGTTTGTATCTCGCTTGATTTAAAACACAGACCCACAGATTTATTTCACTCTGAAGTCACCTGCCCTTGGCTGTCGATGTTTTAAAAAAAAAAAAAACACCGGCAATGTGATTACAATTTACCATTCTAAGACCACAAGGCCTTCAGCTGGGGACCGCAAGACCTTCAGCTGGGCTTCACAGCTTCCCAAAATAGTCTCGCATTATATGCCCCAAGGCCCAGCCAGCATCACAGCAGTAGCCTCAAGGAAATTGCACAAAGTGAAAGGTTTACGGTTTTACTGTGAGTTCTGGCTTCCATCTGACCTCAGGATTCATGGTGGATTACCAGTATTCACCTCCAGAAAAGTGACAAAAGTAAATGTTTCACTAGATTTGTGATTTCAGTGGCACATTTGAAGAGGAGAAAGTCCCGACCCTCGAAACCTCTGTCGTAAAAGTTTTGAGTTATTACTCCTGGAAGTCGAGTCTTCATCAAGTTGTCCTCATTGTGTTTATTACCGCCAACAAATGCAATTTGTATTGTTCGTACTGAAAGCAGTTTCTACTCTTAAGAAAACTAAGCCATTCTTTTAAGGTTATTCCCTTCCAAAGTGAAAGTTCTTGTTGTTTCTACCACTGCAGGTGCCGGTAGTAAAAAAAAGAAAAAAGAAAAAAAAGTCCCTGTACACTTTTCCCCCTTTTTAATCAAAAGGAAAGAGCCTTATGATTATGTTTTCATGTCAGACTACAGAGGCACATTCAGTACCGGGACGGGGAACACCACACAGTAATCCTTGTTCCTGCAGTTAGCTTATTTCACTTGCCCGTATGTTTATAGGGAAGTTTTTCAGCCATGTGACTCAGAGAAAGGGCGTGTTGTTTTTAAAAAGCTTGCCATCGGCAGACTAAATATACCCTTTACTGGACCTGACCCCTCATTTGCCTTTGCTGTGGCCACTTTAAGTCGACATGCTCGCTCAGCAGGGGCCCCGACAACTAGTAATTATATAGGAGGGTTTTCATTTTACATCCCCTGTATAGTGTTGCCTTCACACAAGCTCTTTTCCTCAATTTAGACATCTGGGCTGTCATTGATGGTTTACCTACATTTTAATGCGGCCGATTTCCTCTTGGTGGAGTTAGAAATAGTTTGTTACCAGCCTGTTAACCATCACAAAAGAGCGTCGCGTGCGATGTCATCACTCGGTCTTACACTGGAATTAATAAGGCGAATGTTCACGCCGGTAATCCTCGATCTGGCTTTTGAAAAGTTGCACTTTTCCACCCATCTGTCATGGAGTGAGCTCACCCTGGATAATGCCCGCTGTCTGCCGCATCACTGTTGCATCATCTGTTGAGGTTTTTAGATGATTCTCTCCATATGAGCGACAGTCAGCTGTGCAGCGCAGGTCGTACAGCTGTTCACGAGCCTTACTTTCATATTAACGAGGGCGAGGCTTCGGCTCAGTGGCTTTGCCAGTTGAACTGAGGGCTGATGTCTATCCTCTGTGAATTCCAGATGGTTTTTGAGCGGAACTGTTGTGTGTTGATTTATCCTGCCAAGTTGAGTAAATCACTGTTCTTGAAAGTGAGGCGTAGACAAATCAATTTTCCAGATCAAAGTCTCGCCACAGGTTTGTGAGAGTACTTCTGCATATCAGAAGCTGGAGAAATGTATAAAGTGTCTCCAGATGGATAGATTGCTTCAAGTGATGACACCTTAGATCTATGCAGCAGTGCACATTTTTTTTATTTTTTTTTAACCATGGATACTGTAGACATTGGGAGGAGGGGGGGATGATTATTTCTGGTGGCACTTGATCAATTAATAATTTTAGTTTCACCCTTACCCTGTTAAATGAATGTATTCTTATGTTGCCTGTGAGTGGCAACAAATGGAGCAGAGCCAGGATGTTGTCCTTGATCATGAGATGGAAGAGTAATAGTTGGTCTTGGCTAAGCTGCTTTCATTACTGCTCCAGCTCAGTCTGTAAAACCTTGGCTGTCGACACTCTGTATATCAGAAATGGTTTATCAGGTTTTGGTCCATCACAACCCAAAACTCTGATGCATCTGGCAGTATTTGAAGATGGGTTCTTGGCCCCTGTCAGCTCTTCTAAGAAGGATTTGATGCCCACTGCTGGCATTATAGCATGCACACGTGATCAAGTTTGGAGTCTCGGCTCTTTCTATTGCCAAACGCTATTAATCTGCAAATGACATCTGTCCCCATCCGTGTCATCCCGTCTTCTCTGTATTTATCAAGTGAGGGACTTCTTGCTTACTGACTTTTTTTTTTGAATGACTCAGAATCCTGTTCCACATTAGAAAAGCAAACTTTAGCTGTTTTAGTGCAAGATGCAGTAATTGATCACACAGAAAATGTCAAAATCTTGGCTATTTTTTGTCATCCAATGGAGAAAGACCAAAATATTTAGTCTTTACAGACTATGACAATATAAATGTTAAAATCAGGAGGTTTTTGAAGCTTTTTTCATTTAAACTGTGATTCGCTAGCTTCTGCAGTAGTTGCTGATTCAGGAATAAATTTTATGTATAAATCATTCAAAAAAACTGACCTAAAAACAGACCATGGGGTTTTAATAGCGTCATGTATTACTTGTATAACTATTTTTTACCATAAGACTAAAATCAAGGCGCCGCATAAGAACCCCAAATCTCCTCTTTTTATACAGCAATTTAAAGTGACGGCCCCCATTGTTATTACTGGTTGTGACATGAAACAATTGGACAGGCGTTCAGTAGTCTAACGAGCTGTTGCCGTTGCCTTATCAATCCCACAGCTGGGTGGGTACTGTGCAGACGGTCCTGCTGATTAGATCAGTCATTATAAGAGAAATGTGTTATTTAGTTGTATTGAAGAAGCTGTCTCCATAAAGCTTTCAGGCCCATAATTACTAAATAAGGCCTTGAGCCAGGGAAGTTATTTTCATCAGGAAGATGAACAACTTGGAGCAAAGTTTGTGTGCGAAGCATTTTGAGCAGCCAGAGGAGATGTTCTTTCCATAAAAATGAACCACTCGCAGCATATTTGCCATTACACAATTTGTTTATGTGTGGCTAGGCGCTTTGGTATTATAGCAAACAGTGGGGGGGGGAAAGGTCGCTGCCTCTTGGCATGCTGCAGCAAAAGGAAGAAGAGTATCTCTGTGCATTGATGCTGATGATGAGTGAGTACATGGAAAAGAACGCCATAGAGGGGGGGGACAAGAAGTGAGTGGCTGGAGCTGTTGGCAGGCACTGAATGTCCGACTCCCTCACATCAGCTTCCCATCACGCTCTGTGTCCTCAGCGCACTCTCGGCTCACAGGATGCAGAGCTTCTTGCCTCATCGCTCTGCTTTGGGAATGAAGTGGCAAGCTGTGAGGTCACAATGTGGAGCTACGTGACAAGTCGGAGTTCTAATTCGCCACCGAATCAGATTAGAAGCGGTCGATCGTGAGGAACGATGAGTCATGACGTGGCCCAACTGGGATTAGCAGATATGATCTGAACACCTCATCAGCAACGTCGTGTGTGTGATTCAGCTTGTGAAGCTTTCACAAGATTGTAAAGGCACAGCTAAACTGCAGCCCATTACTCATACGGTACAATATATACAGAAAAAGCCAAGAAACGAGCAGAATATGATTGTGCACATTTTTCACTCTTATATTGCAGCCATTTGCTAAAAGCATTTTAACTTTGTGTTTTTTCTTCAATAAAGTACACACAGCACCCCATATTGATGGGAGAAAAGAATTGGGTACTCATGGCAGTAACTCAATGGAAGCCTCTCCTCAGTGCAAGACTCCTTAAAGCCTGTGGAGACTTTGCCTAAAGACATGATGGACTCCCATGAGAAATACGATTCTCTGGTCTGATGAGACAAAGATTGAACTTTTTGGCCTTAATTCCAAGTGATATGTGTGGAGAAAACCAGGCACTGCTCATCACCTGTCCAATACACAGTGAAGCATGGTGGCGGCAACATCATGCTATGCCAGGCCAGGAATACTAGTTGCAATTGAAGGAAAGATGAATGTGGCCATGTACAGAGGTATCTTGGATGAAAACCTTTTCCTTTTTGTTGGAAGATGAACCTTTGGGCCAAAGTACACTGCTAAATTAATCAAGGGGTGGTTTTAGAACAACTCTGTGACGGTTCTCGATTGGCCCAACCAGAGCCCTGACTCAAACCAAATTGAGCACCACTGGAGAGACTGGAAAATGGCTTTCCAACATTCACCATGTAATCTGACAGCGCTGGAGAATATCCAGTTACTAACCTTTACCCTAAGGAAAAATGACAGAGGATTCCCAAATCCAGGTGTGAAGAACTTGTTGCATCACTCCCAAGAAGACTTGCCTGTATTAGCTCATAAGTGTGCTTCAACTCAATATTTTGCAACTGGTCTTAAAGTGTGACCATGTGATATTTCAATTTCTGTTCTTTAATAAATCTGTAAAAATGTCTATAATTGAGTTTTTCAGTCAATGTAGCATGCTGTGTGTGCATTAATGATAGGAAAAAGGAACTTAAATGACTTTAGCAAAGGGCCGCACTGTAACAAAGACTAAAAAAGTTTTAGGGCGTGATTACTTTCTGTCCCACTGTACTGTACAGTCTAAATTCTCATGCACTGATAGGCTTAGCCCCAGTTCCCCCCGCTTTCTCTCCCTGTCTCCCATCTTCAATGGGCAGCCTGCCAATATCTGTGCCCAGTTACCAGTGCAGTGCTGGGAACCCCAAGGCCCCAAGCAGGTGTCAACCTCCTTGCCCAGCCAAAGGAGCTGAGAAGGGAACACAAAGGGCTCAAAGAAACCTGCCAGCATGGTAACCGTCTTAAATATCCCAGGCTAGTGTGGCCACTCCTCTAAATCACTCGGCAGCATAGGGGAGCTGCCAGTATTCTCTTTCTGCTACTGTAACGCTGACTCTCAAAGGGTTTTGAAGCTTAATCTTTGCCCTAAATGGGGCCCAGAATGTAGCGATGGATAGAAGTCCACAGATGGAGTTCACTCCAGTTGGAGGGTTTTGTTTATGGCCTTTTCGACAAGAGGATATTGATGATTGCACAGAAACTGAAAACGTGTCGCGTGTCTGAGGTCGTCGTCCTGCTGGATTCAGTGTTATGTCATCCAATCACACTGCTGCTATTTGAGTCCCTCTCTCTTTCTTTTACCAGCACATTTTCTGCTGCTGTCATCACACAGTTTGTGCATCATCTTTATGGGATACTTTTCCATCTCAGGGGTTTGTGTGATCTTTGAAAACACTGACTTGGCTGAGGGCGATCCTCCCGGCTAAGCTGCCCTGGCATTTAAATCGGCAGAAAGGCTGGATGAGAACGAGAAGCAATGCCTTTCTCCTCTCCGTCCTGTGTTTTCTCCCTTGCTCCCTCTCGCCCTCTGTTCATTGTTGACTGCTCTGCAGTGATGATGTGGACGCGGTGGGGGAGGTGGGAGAGTAGCTGAGTGGAGGTTACCCTCATCTTCAGTAAACAATAGGTCCTTGTGTATTTGACCCCCTCTTCAGCAGAGTGGAGTCCATGGCGAGGCTTGAAGCCGGGATGGAATTCCATCATGCCAGATTTTGTCTGTGGAAACCTCGCCCAACAAAACCGAAAACCTTGATTAGCATTAGCCTTAGGAGGGTCGTGGCCTCTGGGGGCATTTGTTCTCATTTACAACCAAATCAATAATCAATTATTCACCCTTCCCAACTACGGTGGCTCCTCATTGATTGTCTGTATGTGCTGTGCCATATGATATACCCCCCCCCTTCTGCTGGGTAACTCATTACTAACCTATATTTCAGAGGGGTGTGCCACATTGCTAATACTAGGTCATTAAAAAGCACTTGACAGTGATTTATCTTTTCTCTGAGAACAAAATTCAATCAGTAGTTTTGGTTAAAAATAGAAAATCACTATAAGTGAACGAATAATTTTTTAACTTTGACACATTTGATTAAGTTCTGTCTTGGAAAAAAAACTAAGTTGTGCCGTCAGTCTTGACACATAATCCCCTCTTTAGAAGACATCTGATAACCTTGAATCACATTCTTCGCGTGACGGGTCCACCTCTTTTGTGGAGGTGTCATGCGGGTACTTCCACTTCTTCTGAGAATGGTGTGGCTGTAAAAACAAAAACAAAACAAAACAAAAAACCCAGCATAACCTGCTTTGTGCCAGATCAGTTTACGTCTACTCCATGGAAAACGGCACTCGGATCACCTGACCAGGCAAACCTACCTGCTTTATGCTTATTACATCAGCCTAATGGGAGTGCAACCTGCATGGCTGAAGCAAGTCTGCACTCTCCAAAATTCAAATGAAAGTGAACTCGGGGAGCATTCACATGATTGGATGGAGACAAAAGAGGCATCTGTGGTTCACATTTGAACTGTTTCACTACATTTCCAAGCGACTGTCAGTCGGTGCAAAAATTCATGAAGCACATGACTCTGAACGGTCTTCCGTCCACGTCGGAGGGATTTTTGTTGGATAGTGGTGAAAGCCGACCTGTAGAATATTGTGCGTGTCTCCTTGCAGTAAAGTTGGCCAACACTGCATGTATTACAAGCTGGATTGAGAACAGATTTAGAGATTTGTTTGAATATTTTACTTAAGCTTAAAAGCTTGTCCTTTTTACCCCAGCTTTTCTGTTGACCCAATACTACCCACTTTTGTGCATGGTTTGTACGACTGAAACAATATATTAACAGCTTTAGATTAAAAAAATGCATAAAAAATACTAGATTAATTTTGTTGGATTAATCTCGTATGAAACACTTTTTTTTATCTTTTTTTTTTTTTTAACAAAGTACACATTTAAAACGTGTTTGTTTTTCGCAATCTTGGTGAAACTTTTACAATGCTGCCGGGATGCCAAGAGTTTTATTGAATGAGACGGGCATCAAGCACGTAATGTGGCTCTGCTGGAGATAAACATTGGTCTTAATGACACACTGCAGCCTAATGCAGTCTTTATCAGACTCGATGCTCCAGGAAAAGGGCTGTTAGTGAGCAGAGAGACCTCAATACCTGCATAAATTGACAAATGGAAATGAACACGCACATCTGATAAAAAGCTGATAGTTGCCAGGAACACTGTCATCATTGTGACCATTGTCGTCACTGGAGGCTTGCGGATACGCCCGTCAATGTCTCAACAATAACACGGTGCAGAACGGCACGTTTTTAATGATGGAGGGATTTACGTGAGCCAGGACATGAGGTGTAACACCTCTTGCATAACACGAAGCGGTAAATGGAAATGTCACGCTGCAGTCATAACGCTCTCACACCACACGCTCCATTAAACAGACGACTTAATTTTCACGCCAGAGTTTCATGCTCTTTGGTTGGGTGTGTATTACAGACCGCGGGTAGCTTTCCGCCACTGTATTATGTGCTGCGTCCCACCCGATCGCAGCCACACCGCCCTGCGTGATGATCTTTTCTGGAGGAACTCCACATCCATCTATTGGCCTGCTTTGTTGTTTAACCCCACGTTTACCCAAAAAGTCCCAACAGCAGCCAGTCGTCTACAAAATCACCTTTTCTTTCTGTTCTGAGAGGAGGAGTGAAGATTGGGAATTATACCTGGCATGGGAGTGACTGTTGTGACACTTCAGCTTAATTTCAGTATTTACTTATTTCTGGACACTGGTACCAAAGACATGATTCTGTCATAAATCTACGCTAAATACAATAAAGTAACAGAATCATACATGCCACAAAGGAATGTGCCTTACAAAGGTGGATCTTCCTCATTATCTCTGACTCGTTGGCTCAAAGCTGAATTGCATCTTCACCAAAAGTCAACAGTTAAAAATTGACACAGAAAACATAATGTTAAAGTTCCATAAATAATAGAAGTTTGAACATTATTTAGCATGGATTCATCTGAAAAGAAACAATACAATTTCTGCAAAGATGATAATTAAATGGTCAAATGAGGGGAACTCTGCTACAGTCCCACCACTCTGTAGTCTACTTTTATAGTTTCACGAAAAATAGATTTTGTTTCCACTGAAGCAAACTACTAAAATGAATTGACTGATTCATTGCCAAGAAGAACTGTGTATTGTTTTAACAGTTTAAAGTCTGGGGTTGTCAGGAAATGCTGCTGTTGACTATTTACATGTTCTTGTTTGTAAGTTTGTCAAATTTGGTTGAATAACTTTGCTTATATGGTTAAAAAAGCTAAATAATTGGTTGATTGCTTCAGTCTTTTATCGTTGCACCTTTTAGTGTATTCCTGGTGTAACCTTTCTTCGTGAGAAATGTAAGAATTTCACTCGTGCGTTAAAATAAGGAGCGTTTTATTTTAGTTTACACACGGTCTGAGCAGTTCATGAGGATTTATTTAAATGTTTGTTGCTAACCTCAAGTGGTCAAAAAGGGAACGACCGACACCCACCAGCTATTCGTTATCACGAAACTAGACACTGTTTCGGTGCCTGGGCTTGCGGTTCCACTGTTCCTGCTGCTGCATGATGAGATCAGAGGAGCTCTGCATCCCTGTGAAATACTTTACCAATGCAGGTTTCAAGTCTTTCCTAAGTTTTGTCTTTTCTTTTTTTCCCCCTTGCAGAGGAAACTTCACAGTTCCGAAGTTATCAGAGTCTAACATGGGATTTGGCGTACTGGGAGTGTTTCTGGGGCTTCTCCTGGAGGTCTCCACTCATGGACCCCACACTGTGCCCCGGACATCCTGGAAGCATCAGGGTACGGCTTAAAACGCCATTTCTGCTATGATGAAATGTTTAGCTTCACAGTGAGTGCATCAGAAACAAACAGACCATTTGTAACACAAGACAAGTTGGGTAACTTTTACCATTGTGAGAACCACAAAAATGTAATTCTCACAACTGGTGGGGTAAATTGCAACTGTGCAACCTTTCTGAAAAGGAACCACTTGAATTAAGCTTTTAAGTCTGTGCTCTTTGAGAAGCAAGTCGCAAAAGATTACTATCCTAGGCGTCAGTTCAATTTTAACCTTTTTCTTCCGCTAGATTTTTGAGAGCACGTAAACAAGAAACACATCAAAACATGTGGAAAATTCAGCAATAGTGTGGCATGACTTTTGTTAACGACTCTGCCAACCGTTTCCACAAAAATCACAAGAAACTGCAAAGGAGTTTCCAGTCAAAGCAGATGTGATTTTGATGGAAAAACACAAAAAAATTATCCCTCCATGAGACTTTATCCTACTTTTATCTAGGGACTTCCTTTAACTTTTATTGGTGCTTCCTTGATACTTTTCCACTATCATTATTATGGAGGGGATACCAGTTAGTACACAAAATTACAATTTCTAGTTCAGTACTATAATTACATACTACTTACAATTCAAAAGTGGTTCAATTGTGCTAAAGAATTTTGACACGGCTCACATTTCTAAAAAAACGTTTGCATTTTGATACACTTTAGAAAAACGTGCATACGATGTCTTCTCTCATTTATAAGTCACATCATGAATCAGTTGGTAGAAGTTCAGTAGCTCCACAAACAAAACTTTCACATGCTGTACATCTTTCTATGAATGCTCTCCTTTAACCCCCTCAGTAACACCTGTTGCCTCAATTACTCTCGTAGCGGCCTCGCCGCAAACGCTCAAGTCGGAGGACTTTTCTGTGAGGCGGAACTTCTGTTTGCATGCTATCGCTCACTAAAATAGCCCAAGTAACTCGGCCTGTGTGTGAGAACGGGCGCAGCTCAGCCTTTGACAAAGTTTCTCCCCTGCGCTGCGGCGCAGTCACTGTCCCAGTCAGTCAGTGAGAGTATTTGCTTTCATCATTGTGGCGTTTAAGAGCAAGCGCATGCAACCCGAACCCGCCTGCACCTGGCCCAACCGGTATCGTCCAGACAGACTCTCCACTGGGTTACAATTCAATCACGACTCTCAGTAGAACGAGAAATATAATTTTAATGTCATAATTCAGGCTGTATGAGACATACCTGTATGATGGGTGTGTTCAAGTGAGCTGTTCATTATGACTTGGAGAGACTATTTCAAGTTTTATTGACTTGATTTAATGATACTGTCATCTGTGACCTGAATGTAGCTGATTATTCATCTTGTATTTATTATCTGACATCTTGGAACAGTTTTCACTTGCTTTAGCTTGTTTATATCATATTTGAGATTAAATAAATCGTTGTGATCACATGGTTTCATGCTCAGATTTGGACCTGATGGAGTTTTCGGAGCCGGGAATCTACAACTACTCGACGCTACTGCTGAGTGAGGAGAGAGATGCATTGTATGTGGGGGCGAGGGAGGCCATCTTCGAGCTCAGCCAGAAGAACGTAACGGTCAGAAACAACAAGGTATTAAAAAAGTCAATGTCGTTTTGTTGAACAAAAAAATCAAAAATGACAGTTTTAACAATGATTTTTTCAAATTAAATTTTATGTTAAGGTTCAATGGACAGTTTCAGAAGCCTCCATGATGATGTGCACACTTAAAGGAAAATCAAAAGAGGTCAGTCTCGTATCTCATTCCCAGCTTACAAGTTATGTCTTCTGTCTTTACATCTTATGCTTCCTGTGTTCATATCTCCACGTCGACAGTAAGTGGTCCTATAATAAACACATTGCGCTTCTTTTTTTAGAGGGATTGTCTGAATTACGTCCGAGTGCTCCAAGTCGTCGACGACGAGCGCCTGTATGTCTGTGGCACACACGCCTTTCAGCCTCAGTGTGATTACTTGGTACGCTAATACTCAATCCCCCCGGAACCGGGAACGCCACACCACACCACACAAATAAACATGTGTGCAGACTTGCCAATCAGCAGCGTGACCTTTCACTGTAACGCAATCTCTCCTCTCAGAACCTTGGCGACTTTTCATTGGACGGTCGACCTGAAGACGGCAGAGGGAAATGCTCCTTTGACCCCTCGCAAAGCTTCACCACTGTCATGGTTGGTGAGTTTGGAGCCCGATATCTCTCTTCTCACACCACAGAGCTTATTTAGTTATCCCGGCAGTCAAATCCATTACAAACCCGTCGTTTTATTCTTTGCTTTTCTATCAGATGGAGAGTTGTACTCTGGGACGGCTTATAACTTCTTAGGAAGCGAGCCAATCATTTCCAGATACTCCCCTTCCCAGTCTCTGCTGCGGACGGAGTACTCTACATCGTGGCTCAATGGTGAGTCGGGGCAATAAGGTTTCCTCTTGAATCAATAAGCGGTTTCTGTTATATTGTGATTTTTCACAAAAGAACATATTAACCTCCGTTCTGATAAGGCCATGTTTTAATGAGTTCTATATAAAATCAATTAAAAGCTCAATCATTTACTGTAGTGTTTTGTAGGCCTGTGTTGTAGCAGATTTAAGCCATTCTATTCAAAATGTTGCAGATCTCATATTTCCCTGTTTTAAAAAGGGTAGCTTTTTATACTTCCCCAGCAATGACCGTCTCTTTGTTGGTTATAATGACAGTCACTGACAGCAGAACTGTCACTTCTTCTTGATTTAACATGGACTATGTGAGTTACTTGATGTCACGCCAAAATGCCGTCTGGTTAAAATGCTATTTGCAAGCGGGTGTCAGTTCTCAACCAAACAAGGTCAAATAAAGGAATATAGTTTAGTTTTTTTCTCCCTTGACTGATGAAGTCAGTCAGATATAATAGGTTACAGCTGGTATTTAAATGCAACGGGTTCATATTTTAATGGTTTATTCAACAAAGGAATCAGACTGGGTGTGTGGTTTTTTTTTCCAATCTGGATTGAATCTTCTCTGCTAAAATAATTTCTATTTAAACATCTCCACAGAATTTAAATTGAGTTTGTCATCTACTTCTCTCTCCCTCTTTCACTGAAACCCCCGGTCCGTCTGCATGTCTTCTCTCTTGGCAGAGCCCAGTTTTGTTTTTGCCGACGTCATCAGACAAGGGCAAAACGGAGCAGATGGCGACGACGACAAAATCTACTACTTCTTCACCGAGGTGTCGGTGGAGTACGAATTCTTTGGCAAGCTGCTCATCCCCAGGGTGGCGCGCGTCTGTAAGGTCAGTACACGTTGAGCACCATCTGCACATGCCAGCAATGTCCATCTTCAGTGCCGGCCTGTTGGCCGCCTGGGAACTTTTTCTCTTTTTGTCTGTTTGTTTCTCTTCCTCTCTCTCTCTCTCTGTGTCTCTGTCTCTGTCTTCTCAGTTCTTTCATATTCTTCACACATTCTTATTTTAATCATATTTATTTCTGTTTTGTCTCCCCCCCCCCCCCCCCACACACAGGGTGACCTCGGTGGTCAGCGCACTCTGCAGAAGAAGTGGACCTCTTTCCTGAAGGCCAAGCTGGTGTGCTCCATGCCCGAGCTCAACTTTGTTTTCAACGTCGTGCACGACGTCTTCATCTTGAAGGGGTCGCACTCGAAAGACACCATCATCTACGGCGTCTTCACCTCTCAGTGGTTAGTGGTTCAGAAACTCCTCCCTCATTCACCCCCCCCCCCCCCCCCCTCTTGTTTTACTTCCCCTCTTACAATCATCATCATCATAATCGTCGTCCTCGTGCCTCCTTCTCCCAGGGGTAACGTGGGTTTGTCCGCCGTCTGCGCCTACAACATGACGGCGGTGGAAGAAGTCTTTTCCCGGGGGAAGTACATGCAGAAAGCCACAGTGGAGCAGTCCCACACCAAGTGGGTGCGGTACAACGGCATCACTCCTTCACCGCGCCCTGGAGCTGTAAGGGCCTCTCCAGCTTTTTGAATAGTGTCGATTAGCTCAGCTTTGAGAAGATCTTTTTAAGTCTTGGCCTACAAAATGTTTGATTTAAGAATTGCATCAGAACATATCAAGTTTAAGGCTATCAAGAGTTCAGATTAGTTCTTTGTCTCGGCGTACATTCCAATCTAACATCTCATTCCTCACGTCGTCTTTTACACCAGTGTATTACCAACCAGTTGCGGCAGCAGAACATCACCAGCTCGCTCCACCTGCCAGACAAAACCCTGCAGTTTGTGAAGGACCACCCTCTGCTGGAGGACCCTGTCCTGCCCATCGGCAACGGGCCTCGCCTCATCACGAAAGACGTAAATTACACCCAGATTGTCGTGGAGAGGGTTCGAGCCCTGGACAAGAAGATTTATGACGTCATCTTTACCGGAACAGGTGAAAACATATTCAAATCCCCCAAAATGATGTTATTGTTAACTCTTTGTTTTAATTTGAATCACATAATCGTTGTCATTTATGTTCAAAGTGGTGAAGCGATGGGCCGAGCTGATGAGGGATTGTTTTCTTTCCCTTGACTGACATTTTCCTTTTCCTCTCTGTAGATAAAGGAGTCCTGCACAAGTCTGTGGTGTTTGAAGGGGAAGTTCATATCGTGGAGGAGATCCAGCTTCTGAAAAACTCTGAGCCCATCAAAAACCTTCTGCTGTCCTCTGAGGTTAGTGGCTTTGTGTTGTGGGTAATAACTTAGGGAAGGGAAAAAAAAAATGCTTTTGAAGCAGGAATGACAACAAGGGATGTGTCACTTTGAATTTCGTACAGTATGTATGTTGGTTCTGCACATTTGTCCTGAGGGGCTTACTCTGCTGTCTCTGAACCAGGGGAGACCTAAAAGACATCCAGCCAATTATGGGCACCCACCGAGAAGACAAACAGAACATTTCTCTGACTGCATTAGTTTTAAACTGGATTATCAGAGTTATGAGTGTGTTACAGGTGTCTTGAAACCTGATGAATACCATGTGACAGTTCGTGTGTGCTTTGGGAGCTGTGGCTCGGTTAGTAGGGAGGTTTGTTTACTCTTCCTGAGAAGATTGGTGGTTTGATCTGCCTGAAATGTCCTTTTTAAGAAAACCAAACTAAAATGGCTTCCAGACGAAGTGGAGCCCCGTGTTTGGTACTGTGACTAACAGTGCGAAGGACTTTCTAACTTCTGAAGCTGTGAAACACTTTACGCTTTAAAATTACAACTTTTCGCCATTTGTTGGTCTTCTTGCCTCCACAGTCACGGTCGCTGTACGCCGGTTCAGACTCGGGCGTGGTCCAGTCACCCACAGCTTTCTGCAGCAAGTACTCGTCCTGCAGCGACTGCATCCTGGCCCGAGACCCCCACTGTGCCTGGGACCCTCGCACTACGGCCTGCATCAACATCTTCAATCCTCCCCACCAGCAGCTCAGGTAACTCGTGCTGGAGAGGCAACATTCACTCCCCTATCTTTTTGCATACCAGTACTCCACACAGGTTAACGAAACTAAGATGTACTGATACTTCATCCAGTTTGACTTGCTTCACCATCTCTGACTCATTCAGTGACTTAAATGTGTGCAAGGCTCAAGAAGAATGTTTGTGTTTCAGGAAGTTGATCCAAAACCTGAACGGTGACGCAGACAGCTGTCCATCAGGTAGGAGTGGCAACGTCTATTTTGTTTTTTTTCCACCTCCACTAGCTCTTTATTACCTTTCACCATAAATAAACATATGTTGTGTAACTGATCTATTCAAAACATTCCGCACAGACCTCTGAAATGTCGTAATTTTCATTTCATTTGCCTCGTCAGTGGCAGCGCTGTCTCCGAAGGACTACCAGCGTCTGACCGTGAAGCCGGGGAGCTCTGCTGAGCTGCCGTGCCTGGTCCACTCCAACCTGGCTCAGGTGATGTGGAAATCAAATGGCTCGCTTCTCACTGAAGCCTCCCGCTTCCACTTCATAGCCGAAAATGGGCTCCTCATTTACAGCGTGGCTCCGGAGGATCAGGGTTACTATGAGTGCTGGTCCGTGGAATGGGCCCCTGCCGCAGGGAAAAACTTTAGCCGCCTCACGGCTGGATACATCCTGACTCTGGACCTTCCACCGAGACCGCCTCCTCAGGCGGCCGATGTGGCCACCACCTTGGGCAGCGACGAGACGCCAGGCAGACACGCAGCTGAAGGTAATGGTAAGACAGACAAAGCCCCACTAACTTGGGCCCTCGGCCCCCCCAGCTTCACGACCACGGTCCTCCTCACCTCCCCTCCCCAAACTGACTCCTCACTAACCCCGCCCCCCAGCAGCACAATCAAGCTCCAGCCAAAGCAGCATCTGCCCCCGACATCCAACGTCCACCAACCAGACAACGGCGACCCGGCGGCCGAGTACCTGCAGCACAACAACACCACTGCGCTGCTCTTCCTCTTCCTCCTGTTTTTCCTCCTCTTCCTCGCCGCCCTGGTGTACAACTGCTACATGCAGTACCTCCCGGCCCCGTGCCTGAGGCTGCGCGCCGCTCTGCTGGGGAGCCACAAGAGCACCCTTCAGCCCGAGTACAGGGCCTGCGAAGCGGGTTTAATGGACACGTCAGGCGGGACCGACAAAATCAACCTGACCGAGCAGCCGACCCAGAACGGCAGCCAGACCACTCAGAACCTCCGGGCGCTCCGCGATACCGGCTACGAGACCGAGCCGGAGTGCGGCAACGGCCGCGTCCCTTTGCACAGCTTTGGAGGCGACAGCCCCTCCCAGGAGAAACCTTTCGACGTGGACTGTGAATCCCAGCCGATCCAGTTTGCAGATGCAGATGAACCCTGCTGCTAGCCACAAGCCTCCGTCTGCTTTTTCTCAATAGGCGCCCGGGTGGAGCCTTTCCGCGTCGGCTCAAAACACATGAAGCTAAATGTCCATCTCTATATATCCAGTGTTGAGCATTTCAAGTGTAATCTTTACAAAGCTTGACTTGGCTGAGTTTTAGACTCCTGCTGTCTGATTTTAGGGCTCATGATCAAGCAAAAAATGTAAAAAAAAAAAAAACTTGTTCAAGGAAAGTTGCTTAGTCCAGCAAGAAAAGCTATTTGTTAAATTCCAAATTGGAAACATTGTTTACCAAATTGGTAAGTTGATGTGACGCTTTCCAAATTGGAGCTGTGCTTCTATTACAGCCTGGGTGAAAAATGAAGCTTTTTGCATCTTTTAAACTTAAATTTTTTTTTTTTTCTGTTTTTGGATGGCAAACACACTTCAGCATTGTAGTAATTTCTCAGGGAAGACTTTCTCAGACTTGCTTTGCCACACAGTGATGTCATTCCACAACATCCGGTATGTGGGCCTTAATCCCACCCAGCGATTTTGCAGCGGACGGAGAAATGCTGGACTGTATCAAACCACTTGACTGTTTGCGAAGTTTTGTGACACTGCCGGGTCTGTGGTGTATTTATTTGTCCTAGTGAAGTTGACATTCCTTCATACAGCTCTAACGGTCCTGTGTATTAACCTTCACCAGTCCCTTTCCCTTCATGTGGTCTGTTGATAACATAAAATGTACATTATGACATGATGCTTGACACAAGAGCCCTGGAAACAATCTGAAGTTTTTTTTAATATATATATATAATTTTATTAAACCTCCAGTTTTAGATTATTTAAAATGAGTCACATCTGTGGTAATATTTTGATTATAGTTGGGGTTTTTTTTTTTTTATTTATTGCAAAACTCACTTGTTACTCTTCCTTTTTATCCAGTTTGCATGTCATCCATCTCTTCCGAGTTTTCCTCAAGCCTCTTCTTCTTCTCCATCACTCCCTCTCACAGCTTCCTCTCCTGTCGACACCTCACCTTCCTCTGACCTCCCTTCCTCCTCTTCCTCCCCTTCTTTCACCCCCTCCTCATCCTCCAACACCAAGCTGCACGGTGTGGAGGCTCAGGAGGCGGAGGTGAGACTGCTGCCCCCCCTGCTGAAGGACCAGGCCTGGGGGGTTCACGCCCAGGAGGCCTTCCTGCTCTTCTGCCTCGCCCTGGGTGAGTGCTGCCTGCCACAATGACCCCCACCCACCCCCCCAACCCCCGAGATCACACCCACCTCTTCTCACTCCTCTCATCCTCTTTCCTTTCCACACCCTGCATGCTGGCTTCACGCAAAACTAACGGAGTGCATTTGTGTTTTTTTGGGATTCATTTATAACAAGCACAGGTTTTTTTTTTTTTTTTTGCTTTGAGGCATCTTGACTTGTGGAGAACTTTTAAAAATGCATTTTTGGATTATTGCAAAATGGCCACACAATGGGTGAATGTTTCATACTGCTGAGCTGGAGGTTTTTTTCAGATGGTCGACCTCTCGCAGACGGATATCTCTCGGCTATCAGCTGTAACATACAGTTTTGTGTAAAATAATTAACTGGAGTCTGATGAGAAGTTTATTTTCAGGCTCAAATGCCAAACAATGTGGATTTTTTTTTTTTTTTGCACCTGTAAACAAATGTAAATATATTTGTATATATGGAAAGAAAGAAAAAAAGGTCCTCTGAATATGTACATAAATCTAGGAGATGTTAGGGAGACGAAATAAACATTGAGAAATGTTTTCAACTAATTTACTTTTTTCATTTGTCATTTATACAAGAAAGTATAGAAAACCACTGTTGGTGTTGCTTGAAAACATATCTGGAAAATTATAAGCTGTGGTGTTTATAACCCCCCTTCTTTTGCAATGAAAAACATGGTGACGGTATCGGCCAGTACAAAATCACAAGACATAAACATGGTAATTCAACACAAAGTCCCACTTCTGTCTGCAGGTCCCAGTGATGTCCACATTCACTGGCTAGTAAACGGGCACATCTTGGACACGCCCATAATGGAGTACCGCCTGCCGCTGGGGCAGAGGGAGGTGTTAGTGAGCAGCTGGCTCCGAGAGAGGCCGCTGATCAAGGACGCCCATTACCACTGCGTAGCCGAGGCCAGCACAGGACACGCCACCTCCGAGGTGGACCTGCACCTCCCCATCGGAGGTACCTGGACCCGGATTTGTGTAGATGTGTCAGTAGAGCATGAGAGGCGGTAGGGTTTCTGGAGAGGAGGTACCTGAAAGGGTGTATGTCCATAAAAGTTGTTGTTATCTGACAGATGAGGAGAACATTCCATCCAGGGATTTGAACCATTGGAGAAGTGCGCTCACAGAGCATGAGCAACTGGTAAAAAGATGGGAAAAGGCCTGGGTAGGTCAACATGTCTGTGTGTACTTGTGCCTTGCCCCTCGGTCTCTGGGTTTTTTTTGTTGTTGTTTTTTTTGCCTGGACTGCATCTTGTGCACCTAATTTAACCTGATCTGCATGCTTGGCTTTAGGCAACTTATTCATTCTACTCGCGAGCACAAAGTGCAGGTTTGTCAGAGCCATAGCATATATTCAAATTTACAATGTGTGCATGTGGTTTCCCCCACAGACTAAATGTCTTCACAAACGGAGATGTAGAAACTAAAACTCGCCCTGATAAATGAGTCACTGCCGTCTTTTTGTTTAGCGCTTTCAACCACATTACCTCTAACTGCATTTAAAGCACCACATGATGTACTCACCACATACAGCTAATTGTGTTGCTGATTCATTAACATTTGTTACCTTTAGAATATATTATTCCATTGCCTTTAAAAAGTCTTTGCATTTGTTTTCCAATATTTCTTCACTGTGTATCGGCTGGGCTTTTATCCAGTAGTTGGGTTTGTTTACTTTAAATTTACTGCTTACATGCATGATGTTTGTCACATAAAAAAAGACCATGACAACCCTGAGATTAAATGGGTATTTAGTTTTATGGTTCAATTTATAATGAAGTCAAAGATGCAACAATTGTACAAGCTGGGTCAATTTATATGATAGACATTTCATTTAATTTCCTTTTTTATAGGGGGATGGTGGTTAATCGAAGTCTGCATTTTGTGAGGCTTAAGCATATTAAATTGTTTTATTTCCCCTGTCGCTATTGTTTTATTTTCCAGACACTGTGGTGACTCTACGTCAGTTAAAGGAGAATCAGTCTTTGAATTAAAAGAAGAAAACGCACATTTTTCTGGGGGAATATCTTTCCCCAGTGTGATTTTTTTTTTTTTTTTTTTTTTTTTTTTTTTTTAAGAACTGACGAATGGATAAGATCAGCATTAATGCACTATTTCAACTTTTTCCACTGCCTTTGAATCCCAACATCCTATATCAATCTCTTACAATGTGGAAAAAGAGCATGCGATTGTGAGAGTTTGTGGTTCAAGCACAGTCGGAGGTGTCTCAGGCCTCAAAACATTTGAAAACCAGTTCAATCTGAACAGCAGTTCCGTCACATCCTTCCCTCCTTGTACAGTCCAGCTGTGTTTCCCCCTCTGCAGGAAAGCTGTGACGGACGCAGAGCTCTCTGAAGACTCGCGTCGGCTGACTTGGGTTGTGAAAGCCATCCTCGGCGCGGACGGACCACACATTTTTCTTTTTGACGCTGAAACCATCAGGAGCGGCTGGAACATTCGGCCCCAGTGTCCACTTCTTATGTCATGAGTTTTGACAGACCGTGAAGCCAAACATTTACTGCTTCCAAGCACAGGAGCTCACCTGGTTGTGGCGACGGCGACGGGACTCGTACTGAACCCTGACGAGGTCACGACGCTCCACGGTTCACTCAAGTCTTGAGGACGTGTGGCCTGCCCGTCCACCAGTGATTGTACGGATCAATAAACCTGTTCTGTATGAGCCGATCAGATTCTGGTAGTGACAGCTGTTCAGACCCGTGTGTTTTAATCTTTAGGATGTCTCCACCTTCACCGCCTTGTTCCGAGAAATTTGACTTCCATCACTTTGGGATTGAGTGTTAAGAGGACACGATTTACTTCCAGGGAGTCGAAGCTCGTTCCAAGGAATTAATAGCAGAATTGAAGCTGCTGTGGTCACATTGGTTCTCCTTAACCAGAGTTTAACGCCTATGTATGACAAGTATGCCAGATTAAGGAGTGAAGTGCAGATAAACTTGCAGTAGAGACGCATGCTACGAATTGAATTGTTTGACCTTCTGCTTTGTGACTCCCATTATTCACATTGAAACTGAGAAAACTGAAGCAGGAATAAACTTTTGCCAACTGCTGACATTGATTTAAACAATGAATTATAGATTCAGTCCTTTAGAAACCAGTTTTTGCTCTTGCTGCATCAAAGTGGAAGCCATCAGCTTTTTTTCCCACAGAAACATTTTACGCCAGATGAATTATTTACTAACCTCCACAGAGCATTCATGACCGTGCATTTCTCCTTCAGCCATGACATCTGCAGAGGGCACAGTTCCCTTCACTGATATCTGGTTTTAATACACCGAAGTAGTTTAAACACAACAGCCGATGTCCATCAGTCACTCCGTTATACAAGGTGGAACTAGTGCATTAAAAAAACTAGGAAATGAGAAAGTTGTGGATTTTTCACACGTCAACATAAATGGGTAAACGACAACCAATATGGTCATCGGTCTGTTTTGTATAAACAAACCAGTTCTGCTCATATGAGACACTACTGCTGGAATTATATCTGTCTGACATTGACTCAATAAGGTTGGCTTATTAAAATAAGCATGGCCCTTCCTCTCATAATGTGCAGTGACATACAGTGTCATCACCCATATTAGCCACAAGATGGATAATGCAATGCAGGTAAAGTTAGGTTTATTTATGTGCCATTACACTACAACACATTTCTGTAGAATTTTTTTTTATGGTGAACTACAGCTGGATGTAACAATGATATATAAAGTAGGTACCACATCATCGATTGATAAAAGATTCACCAATGATGATTCCCAATTAAATTGACTTTACATTTAAGAAACAATTACTTTCCAAGTTTATTTTTCCGATATTCAAAGTCAACCATGGTACGATTTTGTTTCTAGCTTTTAAAATATTTGCTCAATATATTTGTTTACACTGCCAGCAGAAATGAATCTTTTCCTTTTTGAAAATGAAATCAAGTTAGTTTTGGTTCATTGAAGAATGTATTGTTCGTGCAAACGCATAATAACCACATGTAAAATTAAGACATTTAAACTATCTTAAAACATCTCTTAATGTCCGTGGTCACTTAGTGGTCGTTCTTGGTATTGCAGGCTCAACATATTTAACAAGGAAGCTGTCCTGAGCACTATTATTTAATTATAATTGTCTCATTTAAATGCTTTGAATTGTTGTAAACATTTCATCATGTCAGTTCAATTTCTGTGTTATTGTATTGAGTATTGGTATTCAAGTGATTCCAAGATTTGCAGTGTTCATTTGTTGGAAGAAGTTTCCTACTTTCCCAGTTACTCATGAATGCACCATGATTCTAACTATAAAAGCAGAACTTCCCACAAACTTTGTATTTCTCATTTACTCACGAATTTGCAATTAACAACCATGACTATAGTGATATTAAACTATCGAGGTCACTCTTCTCATAACTTGATCTACAGCGGCATCTGGTGGCCAAACAAGCAGCAAAGCGATGGTGTGCAGGCGATTGTTTATTCAATTATTTAGACAAACAAGCAGCAAGGTTTTCTGAACATTTCAGTCAATACAGACACCAGTTCCTCACAAAATGACATTTTCAGTCACTTCTTCAACTCTTCCGCCAAATGAATGTGGCGTGAACTATTACAAACTCCTGCAGCAAAAACAAACCAAAAGGGCACAAATCTGTCCGATTATTTCAACAAATTGATTCTACATGAAGCTGTATAAAGGAGTTTGACTTGATTTTGATGGCTGAATACACACAATAAGCTAGATCCTTTTTTTTTTTTTCAAATGAAAGAAAAAAAAAGTCACAGGAGAAAAATGGACAAGTTGTTGGTGTCATTGCTTCGGTAAAAGTCTTCTGAACAGGAGGATGTGGGGCTCTGAAAAAAATAAATGACAAGAGGAAAGTTACCAACCTGAAACTGTGGATTTTCTCTAGTACTGTGTACTGTGGGTTAAAAAAAGAAAAAAAGAAAAGAAAGTTACAGTTCAGGTATGTTTCATTTCATTTTTTTGTCTGAGAACAATTGAAAATAGGCAATCATCTTTTCTTGCAGATAAAACTTTCCTCCACACATAATCTACAGCAGTTTATTGATTCTGGTCCTGAAAAAGCCGACACAGAGAAGACATAAACAAGATCCCTACACACTGTTAAATATTAAAGCAGACCATAGATATTGCATGCCATTTCCATCTAATTCATAATTAAAAAGGTATAATTGCTGTAATATGCAAATTAGAAGATTGGTTGGGTGACAAAGAATTGTACATGATATACAATTCCCTGACTGTTTCATATCTAACCTACTGTGTTGTGATTTGGGGAAAGAAACATCTGGAGCTCCAAGTAAAACTTAAAAGGAAATTTTATTTTCATGAAAACAATATTAAGGACCACATAAATGAAACATTGCAATTCTGGAAAGGGGGGGGGGGGGGGGGGGTAAGTATGAGTTTTAAAGTGTTATGTGAGAAAACTGATATTAGTGAGAGTTGCTGTGCAGGCCTCTCAGCTTGTTTGTTGTGGTCTTTGTAAACAAATTGTTTGTTATAAAAGGGCAGAAAACTTAGATTTATTCTTTTTTCTGCTTCCTTTTATTGAGAAGTTTGGAAATTTTTGTTTTGGCAATACTTTATCCACTTTTACCTATAGAAGTTAATTGATAGACGCAATTCGTGTCACTTTCTTATCTCTGTTTACCCATTTTGGCTCAATTTACCCCATCCACACTTTAGCTTTACATTTGGAGGATGTTTACTCTCCGTGGAGCTCAGTTTTGATGTCACCATATAGTCCTGTGTGTACAAACAGTACCTGGGTCATGTATCATGTAATGAATCCATCCTCGGGACTGCTGCACTCCCAGCTTCCTCCACTCATCTTCAGTCATCAGGTGGGATTTTGGCACAAATTTAGCGATTTCTCGGGGCAGAACAACATGTCTAATGTGTGGAGAGGGAAAAATGTTTTAAATCCTATAACGAGTTACAACATCTTTTACTCCAGCTTCCATCACAAAAAGCAAAAGTTCCGTGGTAAGAGTGTAGTTTGAAAAGCATGACATCAATAAAAAATTTTTAAAAAAAGAACCAATAGAGACATTTTTATTTTTGTGCCTGCATTAGTTAATCAAAAACAGCTGTGTGTACTCGCAACTCTTTGCAAAGATAATTTGGACCCGCATTTACCCGTTTATTTCTGAAATAACTTACTTTTTTGTTCGTACACACATGGAAAAAAATATTACAAAGAGGTAGTAGCAAAGTAGTTCGATTATTGGTCCCTCCAAAAAAAAAAAAAAAAAAAAAATCAACAGGTGACACATTGAAACATTACATTTGTGACTCCCAAACCGTTAAAAACAGCAGTTTTTCGCTCCTGTGGCTCACCTGTACTCGTACTGGTCGTCGTTATATCGATCCGAATAGTAAATCTGACTTGAAGACATATTTCCGGATTATGTGGAGTTATTTAGAAACTACAAAACATCTTCTCAAGCTCACGTCTGACGCCGGTTCCCAGTAAATTGCTCAGGAGCTCTGATTGGACGAGTCACTGTCAGTCACGTGATCACAGTCCGCTCACGTGACTTCGATGTCGCAAGGGATTACGGGCCGTGAATGAGACGCCATATTGGACCGGGCAACCAGCTGCTGTTCAGACGGTAAATCAACTCTGTTAAAGCATAAAATTACAACAATTCGCTTTTTTAACCTGCACAATAGTTAACTATCCACATCTTTGTAGAAACCGCTGATCTTTCAAGGGACATTTCTGACGTTTGTATGTTTTTTTTTTTTTAGTTTTACCATTTACATGATATGACGCAATTAATCGCTATAGTATACTATAAATCAAATTAATATGATTGATATTGCTTTTTTATCTAATGAGCTTAACTTTTAGCACTTTTATCAGTATTGTTGGTGTGATGATAGACAGAAAAACAAATGTACCCGCTATGTATTTGAAGTGGACATGATATGATTGTGTTCACTCGTCTTCACAGGTCACATCCAGTGGCTGTGCCCTCCAGACTTCACACCAGTTTTACCAGGTATTTTTAAAAATGACTTCTAGAATACAACTGAGGGATTCCTTAAAATTTTGTTTGTTGTATTTTCAACCCACTCTTCTGCAGCTGTTGTATGTGCAATTTGATTTTTTTTTTGCAGAGAGCAAGAAAGCCCAAAACTTAGGTGTCAACCTTGAACAGGAGAAAGCGGTATAGAAAATGGATGGGTGGAGATTTTCTTTTCTTTTTCTTATTTGAACTCTTATTTCCAATTCTGCAAATAAGACACATTATGTCAGTGATCTTTCAACAAATGCTTGCTGAAGTTTATGTTCAAGGCATATTGGACCAAATAACATGTCAGTTTTTATGATGAAGACCAGCTGTTTGTGTTTTATTTCTAATTCAGAAACGTATTACTATTTCTTTTAGGAACCTGTAAAAGAAGGTTGTGGTTAGGGTGTGTTGCTTGGTCCAATATGGTGGATGTGTTGGGTCAGAGGTCAGTTCATCATCTATTTATGTTCAGTGTGAACCAAAAACTTAGTATAACCAGAAACTTGCATTGTAATATAAAAACGTCAAAGAAAGATATATATATAAAAAAACTTAAATAGTTAATAAATGAATGCTATACTTAAGACAAAACAAAAACAATGTAGAAACAAGTCCAGAGTGTATCAGACAGAAATATAAATCTAATAAACATAACATGTCAACCTTCTCATCCTAGCAACTTGACTACAGATTGCTATCTTTGATTGGTTCACGTGTTGCTGTTTCCTGGTAAAAGGAATACAGACAAGCTTTTCTTCAAATGATCACTATCAGCTTCAGTTTTACTTTATGTCAGATAGGCAGGTGGCTGCAGTAAGGCAGCCACCGTACCGGACAGTTGTGGGAAAGAGGAAGCTGAACTGTAAAGCAAAACTATCTCTCTCTCCATCAAGATCAAAAGAATGAGATTGCAAATACACCTCACACTCTTCCACATTGAGAATTACACATTATATTTAAGATTTTTTTAATTTCTTTTCTCTCCATACTGCCGCTACAACCCTGTATGGACTCAGCTGCACGGATGGATATTTGTGCATGCGATTATATACTGTACTATCCGCAGCAATACACCCATGCATAAATGATTCTTTCTTTTGCCTTTGCTGCTTTTTAATGAACCATTCACACAAAGCTGAAATGGTGCCCCAGACACGATTATGAAAATCAGCTCTCAAGGCTGTGGATGTTATTGTCCACACAGGAAATTCTTACATCACTGTGCTCTCTTCATGCAGGCTATCAATATTGCCTGCTTCTGCTATTCATTTTATTATGTGTGTTTTGAGATTTGGAGAAACATGACACATGATTGTATAACCACGGGCACCAATGTTATTGAAACATGGTCACAAAGTGGCCCAGTCTCCGACCATGAATGTAGGGCAAGGCAATTACATTACAACTTTCATTCACTGCAATTATAATGGGAACCAGAAGTTGTGTAATCTTTTATTTATATCATCATCAAATGTGGAGGTGTCCCTGGTCCATGTGATTGTCTATACAGTGACAGGAAGACGCGTAATCACTTTAATAACATCCTGACTTTTAAATTGACACAAACATGTTGACAGAATAGAATTACTTCTCTACTTTTTTTTTTTTTAAACCAAACAAATAGACTCAAAACATTGCGTTTTCTCAGTCTTATTTGCTCCCTTTATGCGCAGAATGGAAATACATGCTAAGTACAGCCTTCCAGCGTGACTTCTGAGGCTGCCGAGGATTGTGGTTTCGCTGAACATTCAACTGACTTGAGCTGTGGCAGCCTCATCATTTCACGTCGCTATTGCAAGCGGAAAATATAATACAGGAATTGTTGTTATAATTTTTAACTGAATTCGAGCTAAGAAGATAAGGGAATGACGTACTCGCATACAGAGTCGGTGTGAAAACACTTATAAGGCCCCTTGGTACTGTAAGTTTGGTCCTGAAATTCATTTGAAGATATGACAAAATCAAGACTATGGCTGTTATAAATGATAAACTTTAGTGATATGAAACCAGTTAAACTCCTTTTTGTTTTGTACCTTATGTGAAGCTGGGCCTCACTTGGTTCTCTTGGGAGCAATTCATTTGAGGAATGGCAGCAATATTGTGACAAGTGACAAGCTTGTTCACCCCCCCTGGCCTTCCTGTCTGGAGTTTGCCCGTTCTCCCTGTGCATGCGTGCATCTTTCTCTGGGTTTCATCAGGCAAATTGAGATTTCTAAATCGTTCTCAGATGTCTGTTAGACATCTTATAGACTGGCGGTGACCTGTCCATGTTTCACTCTTAAATTAGTACGTAGGTTAGACTCTGAATAAAGAATCACTGACTAAATCTATTATGCTTTTTATGGTTGTTTTGATCTTTAATCGTTATATAAACATGCACGCAGTAAAAAGATGGTCACATTTTTACCAGTTGCGTATGTCTGCCCTTTCTGTAACATTGGTTATTTGCTTGTAACTCGTCTGAAAATATCTCTCGCTTTTTTTTAAAATGTTTTTGGT